>NC_056739.1:638737566-638935066 GCF_019279795.1 Protopterus annectens | reverse complement strand
TCTTGAATAGAGTCAGTGAGGGACTCTGCCTAACATGGACTGGGATTCTGTTCCAGAGTGTAGGGAGCCTCTGGGTTATGAATCTGTCCCTCCAGCACGTCCTATTTATTTTTGTGTTGAGGTTTAAGTCACTTGTTCTTGTGGCTCTGATGGATTTGGATTTTCTGAGGTGGAGCATGTCCATTAATTCAGGATTGGACATGGCCTTGTACGTCAGGCACAGATCACCTCTGAGTAGGCGGTATGCGACTGAATAGAGCTGGAGATTTTTCAGTCGGGCAGCATATGACATATGTTTAAGACCCTTTATCCTCTTGGTGAGGAACTTTTGGGGTCTTTCCAACTGCTGCAGGTGTCGGGTGAGATACATCCCAAATGGGGCATTGTACTCAATCATTGGCCTGATAAGAGAAGAGTACAGGGGCACAATGACCTCTCTTGATCTAGATGTGAAACCCTTCATGATAAGGTGGGCAATATAGAAGGTCTTCCTAACCACTTTGGCAATGTGAGTGTCAAATGAGAGGTTATTGTCAACCTGGGTCCCTAGGTCCCTGATTACCTCTTCCGTACTTAATGGATTACCGCCTATGTGGTAATTTGTCGGTACCTTGTTTTTCCCAAAGGGTATGACTATACATTTTTGGCGTTCAGCTTAAGGCCATGGCTCTGGCACCAATTATCCATTTCTATGAGGCCTCTCTGAAGGATGTTTGTGTCCGCTGGAGTATCAATTATGGCGCCCAGTTTGCAGTCATCTGCGAACTTTGTCAGCCACAATCCTCCTATGTTTGCCTGTACCCCGGAAAAATAAATGCCGAACAAGAGGGGTCCCAGGACTGAGCCCTGTGGGACACCGCTTGTGACTGGCTTAGAGTCTGACATAGCTCCAGCAACTCTGACCCTGTGGGTTCTGTCCTTGAGCCAGTTTGCAACCCACCTTGTGACATATGGGTTTACATTTAAGCTGGTGAGTTTGTCTATGATGCCCGAGTGGGGTATTGTGTCAAAGGCTTTTGCAAGGTCAAGGTAGGCTGTGTGAACTGCCTTACCCTCATCAATGGCCTTAGTGACTGTTTCAAAAAAGTCGACCAAGTTCAAAAGGCAGGATCTGCCCTTGACAAAGCCAAATTGGGTAGGTTCCAATGTCTGTAGGTCCCCAATGTCCTTGTTTATGAGTTCCATAATGATCTTCTCCATAGCTTTGCAGACCAGGCTCGTCAAGCTTATGGGGCGGTAATTTCCAGGGTCCGTAGAAGCACCGCCTTTGTGAAGTGAGACCACTGTTGCCGTACGCCACTCTTTGGGTACATATCCTGTAGTAAGGCTAAGATTAAACAGCAGCCTTATGTGTGGGTTTAGTTCCTCTTGGAGTTCATGTAGCACACAGCCCGGGACACCATCCGGTCCCATTGATGCTGTGTTTTTAGCTTTAGAGAGGGCGGCTCTCACCTGGGCATCTGAGATGTTAGGGAGGCTACACTCTGCTGGGATAGTTATTTCTCTTTTTGGGGGGAGGGGGAGGAGAAATTTGCACTGAACCTGTCTGCCAGAATGTTGGCAATGTCAGTGGGTTCAGTGTATTTTGTGTCATTTTGGACTAACTCTGAGCATATCTGGGAGTTTCCACCCAGGTTTCTAACATAGCTAAAGGCGGCCTTGTGATTGTCTTTTGTGTCTTTCTCTCAAAGTTGGCCTTGGATGATTTTATGAGTGATCGTAGTTTTTTGCTAGTACTGATCAGAGACGCCTTCCCTTTTAGGGATTTTGCTCTGTCATGTAGTAGCTTCCTCCTCCTGTTGTAAAGTTTGTTTATGGCTGGGGTCCACCAGACCAGGCGCCTGCCTTTGGGGGAATGGGTCTTGGTTTTATTTGGGATTGCATGATCCATGCATTATTGAAGGTGCCCATAGAAGGCATTTGCAAAGGATTCAGCAGTGTGGGTTGTGGCTTCCACTGGCCCAGGGGCCTTGAAGGATACCACTTCAGTCTTAAGAAGTGTGAAGCTTGCTTTTGAGTAGTTCTTCACTGTGGTCTTTTGTGCAGGGGGTGGGGGCGGGATGTGGATTTCCAGTGAGATTAATTTATGGTCTGATCTTACCAAAGAGGGATATACTTCCGGTGTGGAGCATTTTGTCCCCATGTTTGTGATGATCAGGTCTAGTATATTGTCTCCTTTTGTGGGAATGGTGACTAGTTGTTCCATTGCATTTGAGTTTATGAATTCTAGGAACCTTTGAGCTAGGGTGTTGCGGCTTGAGTAATGTTCCCAGTCTATGTTTGGGTAGTTGAAGTCTCCCAAAATGATGGTATTTGGAGAGACATTCATACTCTCTAGTGTCTTCAGAAAGGCTGTGTGGGGTTCCTGAGTTTGAGAGGGTGGTCTGTAGCATGCTACAAACTGTAAGGCAGTTTTGCCTATCGTTAGTTGCACCTGGATAGTCTCCGATGCTTCGTGCGTTGCCACTAACCTGGAGGTGTGGGTATCTTTGATGAAAATGGATACTCCCCTTCCTTTTGTGGTTCAGCCCAAGTTTTGGGGCCGGAAAGCATGATATGAGGTAAAACCTGATAGTGCTGGGGTGCTCTCAGGAGCCTTGAACCAGGTTTCAGTCACAGCACAGACATTGATGTTCTCCATACTGAGGAGGGCTTCGAGGGCGTGCATCTTGAGGTTTAGACTTCTGGCATTGAGCAGCATTACCCTTAGTTTTTTTCCACTTGTGTTTTCTAGGGAGGTAGGTTTGTCATTTGAGCCTTGCCTAAAAAAGGCACTATGGGGGTGGCAAGAGCCTTGGCCAATATCCGGAAGCCCAGGGGTGACAGGTGCAAGCCATCCCTTGCGAAGCAGCGTGGCTTGTCAAGCATGTCATCCCAAGCAGACAGACATTGGATCCCCTTAGAATGACACCAGTAATTAAGCCAATTGTTAAAACTGATCATTTTGTCTTTGTACTGTGGCATCATTCTTGGTGAGGGTAAGATGCTGCTCAGGGTCAGGGTCATACCGGCCTGGACTACATAATCAGAGAGCTCCTCTATGTCTCTTTTCATGTAGTCCAGGGAGGTATCGTCTCAGGTCGTTCACACCGGCATGTACAATGACTGAGTCATATTTGTACTTGCTGTGGAGTGACCTGAGTGCTTGTGTTATGTGGCGGATTCTAGCTCCCGACAGGCAGCTTACTGTGACCTTTTCCTTGTTCAGTCTGGTGAGCAGGACATCAGTGTGTCTGACTATGGAGTCACCTATTACAAGTGTGTCTGGCATGTTGTTTGGCCTTAAGGGCTGTGACTGTTTAGCACACTGACTTTGTGAACTATGTGTTGCATGTGCTATGTCTTGAGGTGGTGGTTGCTTGGGTGTCTGCTTTGGAGGCCTCTGTTGTTTTGGTAGATTTTTAATCAGCACCTCCGAGTATGCTTTTGTGTGTTTATGTGTTTGGTTTGCTGTTGTGATAGTTCTATGTGAGACTGGGTTTGTGGTGTGCGTTATTACCTTCTCCTCCTGATTGGTCTTGCCAGTACTGAATTGAGAGAGCTCAGCCTCCAGTTTGGCTATATAGTTGCATCTCTCGCATATATTTGTATTTGTTGGGAGGAGGAGAGGGTTGTCTGTGTACATGAGGCAATTGTAACATTGCCTCAAGATTCCCAGATTCACCAGCTGAACAGGAGAGGATGCCAGCAACTGACCCTTCGACATGCTAGAAATAGTGAAAAAGATTGCTGTGTAACTGAGTCAGAAAGGACCTATAGGGAGATGTGTACTCAACAGAATTTAGGTGAATGAAGTACTTTCTTTTGTTTAAGAGTGCTTTACCTGTATAAAAATGCTTTAGGAGCAAGTGTTGAGCTTTTCAGATAGAGTATAGGCTGTTTAGATTGCAAGTAGAACAGTTCTAAGGGAAAAATTGAAGAGCAGACTTGGCGGAGCCGGAAAAAGTTTAACCTTGTTTAACCTTGTTTAATCAGCGCTGCACGACCGCGCAAAGCCGTGCAAAGGCGGATTTTAAGCAGTGAACTACAAAAGAGCTAGGAATGGTCCCAAACAACCAATTACTACAGCTTCTTGTGCTGAGGTCACTTCCCCCAAGGACAGGTAGGCTGCTCAAGGCTCCCCACTCCCACTGGTGAGCAAAGAAACTTCCTTCTATCCAAGTAAGGTAATGGACAACACAGGAACTACACCACAGCCCAGAATACAGCAATGCCTGTATACTAGTCTAAACTAGTCTAGAAAGGCGGGAAAACAAGGATTATTTTCTTGTTTTTTTGTTTTTTTTGTAGAAATACTCAGAAAATGCAGAGACAGTGATAAATTAGTTACACATGCTAGCACACTTTAGTGGGCAGCCTCCACAGTTAAATTAAACAAACAAACAAGCAAACTTTCGATTAAATTCGACTAAATGTAACTTTAAGTGCAGATTTAAAAATAAATGCAGTAATCAGAAAAAAACAGTTCAGGCTAGTTTAAAGTAAGCAACAGAAGCTCTTTCCAGTGAAAAAAAAGCAAATATACTTAAATCCAGAAGGTAGTCGCTTTTTCGAGTTCCTTGCTGCTAGGACCACTCTGTAAACCCACGTGGAGCTTGTCTGAGCAGTATGGTTTCTATTTTTCTGTTATTACTTCAGGTAGTATGAAATGTGTGCTTCTGCTTAAAGTATTATGTTGGTGTAAAGAGCATAAGGTTTTTTTTTGCATTAAGCAACAAGTTGGAATTTTTTGCCATATTTCAATGTCAGTGAAAGAATTCTGAGTAATTTCCTGTAATTTTGTTATGGATGGGGCAGAGCAGATAAGGGTTGAATCACTGGAATACTGAATGAGAATGGCAAGTGTTAGAGCTGTATGAAGTTTATGAAAATATTAAACAGAAGGGGCTGAGTAATGACCTTTGGGGAACACCAACAGAGATTGGTTGAAATGTTAAAAGGTTTTTCTGCCATTTAGTTGCCTGCTCATGACTGCATAAATAACTGTGAAACCAGGAGAGGGTGGGGTAGGTGATGCCTAGAACTGCGAGTTCAGAAAGAAGTTTTTGGTGGGACACTGTGTCAAATGTTTTGGAATGGTCAAGGAAAAGTGAAGAAACAAGGTTGTCCTCATTTCTGCATTGGTTTACTATGTTGGTAAAGTTGAGGGGGGCAGTAGTAGTATTGTGGGTGGGCCTGAAACCGTGCTGGGTGTTGGAGAGGATGTTGTGTTTGGTTAGATGTTTCATAAGCTGAGAGTGAATACATTTCTTGAGGATTTTAGAGAGGGGGTGATAGTTAAACTACAGATATATTGTTATCTTGTGTTGACATACCTCCTTTGTGAAGAAGTATAATAATGGATTTTTTTCCAGACAGATGGGACACAGTTTTTAGTTATTGACCAATTGATCAGAATGCAGAAAAAGGATGCTAATGCTTTTGCACCTTTTTTCAGAAACTCATTGTGAAGGTTATCAGCAGCTGAGCTTGTTGCTTTTAATTTAGCTCATACTTTTTTATGGTTGATGCTGGTTTGGACTGAAACCTAAAAGACAGTGTGGAAGTTGAAAGGATGAAGTGAGTCACTGATTTGTGAAAGAACTGACTGAATAAAATGAGTGTTTAACTGAGTGGCAATGGACTCTGTTTGAAGTAGAAGGACAATGTATAGTGGAATGCCTGGAGTGTAATAGTTAATTTAGACAGGACCAAAAAAGCTTGGGATTGTTTTAGTGTTTTTTGGAGATTACTGCAGTATGATTTCTTGTCAGATTTTACAAGGATCTTCGTACAGTTTCTGAGATATGTAAAATTTTGGTAGGCATGTGCTTTATCTTATACCATTCTATCCATGCTTTATCTCTCGAAATCTTTTGGGTTTCTAATACCATGACTGGAATGGACCCCAATTCCTAAGTCAAAGTACTATTAAAGTTCATGACATTAGAATTGTTTCACTCTTTGATGTCAGCCAAAAGTGCCCTTTGCAGCACCCGCAATGTGCCCAGTAATGACTCCTCCTGCAATTTGTACAGAGTTGCATGTATTGGTAGCATATCTAAATATGATTGTATACTCTTTTTTTATAAGACCCGTTGCTCCTACTACTATTGGAACTATCTAAGTATCTTTCTTCCACATTGCTCTAATCTCTGCTTGCAAATCTTGATATTTTATGACTTTGTGTCTCTCTGTATTGAGGACACTATAGTCACTAGATGTGGTGATTTCACTGATCAATACTACTTTTGTCTTCTTTTCATGGACCACTATATCTGGTTTTCTAGCATCTGTCTTTTGAACTGTCAATAATGGATGATCTCATGTGATGTAGACTTCATCATTTTCTATGATGCTTTGTGGCTCATGTTTCCAATGTTTTTCAGCCACTTCAATATTATAATGTTTGCACAATCCCCAGTTCAACAGTCTTGCCATATTATTATGCCTTTCAGTATACAGTCCTTCTGCCATTAGTTGGTCGCAACCAGCAACGAGGTGTACAACTGTTTCAAATTCTGTTTTACAAAACATACATTTGTCTGTGTCTCCCACATGTTCAATGGACTTTGTAAACTAGCATGTATGCAGCCCACTATCTTGAGCTGCTAATATTAACCTTTCACCTCTTTGAATTCGCCTCTCCTCAACCATTCCTGCATTCGTTCCTGATCAACATGAGGTTCTTCCAGAAGTTTTCTGTACTTGTAACTATATTTATGCATTTTCCACATTCCTTGCCTTCTCATCTGGTCCTTCACCTTATATTATTTATTTTGTTTTTTTAGCACATTCAGTTGCTGCCTGATTTTTATCTGCTTCTGGTTTGATTTCCATTCCTGCTTGACGTTGATATACTTCTGCTAGACTAAACAGAGAAGTCATCTTAGATTTATTCTCCTCATGTTTCAAAACATTTACTACGTTTGGGTCTTGTGAGGTCAGCAGATATGTGTGGAATCCCACAATTGCAGATCTATACATATAATAAATTTCAAGGAGGACCATCCCTCCTTCGGAATGGGGAATATATAATCTTGGTATGCACTGATTTTTATAAATAATTTGATGAGCATGAAGAATCCTTTTTGTTTTCCTTTCTAATTTATCCAGCACATTCTGGGGCCAGTCAATTACTCCAAAACTGTAAGTTAAGCCAGGAAGAACAAATTGGTTTATAGCTTGGATTTTGTTCCTAGACTTCAGTGCTGTTTTGGGGATTAATTTAAGTCTACTGAAGTATTCCCACGTTTTATTCGCATTTGTTTGTGTTTTATTATTGAACCTCAATCATTTCCCAAATATGTATACACTCCTTCTTGCTCAAGTTCTTTTATATCACATTCTTGTCCCAGACTAATGTTATCCTGGTGTTGCAGTTTTCTTGCTTTAAAAGTTGCTTTTGCACATTTATCAAGACCAAATGACATTTATATATCATCTGAAAAAGTTTTGACAACTTGCAGTTGTGCTTTCAGTTCCTCATCTGATGAGCTATACAGTTTTAAATCATCAACAAAGAGAAGATGAGACGTTCTTACATGTTGTTGTTTTCCAGGAGCTAAATTATAGTCATGACCTAAGCTGTTAAGTAGACAGCATAATGGGTTAAGGGCAAGGCAGAATAGCAGCAGTGACAAAGAGTCACCCTGGAATATCCCCCCTCTGAATTTTTATCCCTGGGATAGTAATTTGTCCTTTATCATGGCTTAATTGCAAAGTGGTCTGCCACGTTTTCATGGTCACTGTAATGTAGCTGATCAGTGTAGGGTGTATCTTATGCATTTTTAAGCACTCTTTTATCCATGAATGTGGGTTACTATCTAATGCTTTTTTTGTAGTCAATCCATGCCATACTTAGATTATTACCCCTTCTACAGTTCTCCACTATGACTTTATTTAACAACAAATGATCCTTTGTTCCATATGACTTCCCACATATGGTTTATACATTGTCGGAAGGCAAGTTATTGGTCTATAATTTTTAGGGTAGCTTGCAGGTTCACTCTTAAGTAGGAGAATTGTTTTCCTGTTGTTAACCAGGTTGGTGTCTGTTCAGGGTGCGCATATAAATAGTTCTTATTCCTGGCTAAATCTCTGTGTAAAGATGTTAATACTTTCAGCGAAAGGTTAGGTACTGCATCTGGGCCTGGGTTTTTCCAATTAGAGGCTTTTCTTAACTTTGTTTCAATCTCTCTGGCTGCTACTTCATCCCATTTCATATCCTGCACGTTTAAACCTCTTATTCTTTCTTTGACTTCTATCCTTTTAGCATCTTTATGTTTCATGGGATCTTCATAGATACTTCTCCAATATGTAACTATTTATTCTTTTTCGACAGTCTTTCAATTCCTTTTACTTTACTTCTCAGTTCTCTATAAAAATTTTTTGGGCTATCAATAAATTGTTTATTTTGTACTTTTCCTTTATATTTACCTTTATATCTTCTAAGTTTTTCCGCCTGTGCTGAAATTTTTAGTTTGTTTTTGCGATAGTGCATGATAAATCCTGATCTGTTCTAATACTGCACATTGCTTTTATCCCATCTATCTTTCTTAGTATTTTTGTTGATCTGTTCCCACTTCTATTGTCTTTTAACAATGACACTTCTTGTCTTAACTGCTTTATAGTTTTTCTCTATTTGATATTTCCATGATGGTACTTGATTTCTCCCTTCCTTTCCCCTCACTACCCTGTGTTTTTGTGGTAGAACTTTCAGTTATTAATTTAGTTGCACAGTAATGTACCCTGTTTACTTCTGTTATATCGCATGGATCTTTATGGACAGTCATAATTACTGCATTCATTTGTTTTGTCAGATTTTTTACTTTTGGGATTTTATTAGGTACTGCCCTATTCACCTGCCCGGACGCATCTCCTTACATGAAGGAAGCCCCCTTACTATCCCTCACCGCGTGGCTCCCAGGACATACTGATCTAAGGACCCTTACCCAGTGCGACTGCATAGAACAGTTAAAAAATTAAACAGAAAAAGTTGTATCTTGAAAAGGGACATTTGGGAAGCCCCCTTACTATCCCTCACCGCGTGGCTCCCAGGACATACTGATCTAAGGACCCATACCCAGTGCGACTGCATAGAACAGTTAAAAAAATTAAACAGAAAAAGTTGTATCTTGAAAAGGGACATTTGGGTAAAAGAACTATCCTTACTCTACTATTGCTCACCAGGGAAGCATTCCGTTGGCAGGAATTAGTCAGTACCTCAGCATAATCTGGCCACATTAAGTACATTCCCAGAAATTAAGACTATTTTCTTTCAGAAAAGTAGTTTACTTTAATAAAGCCTGTTCCATCTACTTACAGCTACCTTTGAGACCCTGCAGACTCTTGGCGGGCCTACCCTGACGTCAGCGAGGTATTGTAAGCCCTATCTTTTTTCCGCCATTTTTTTTAAACCTAAATCAAACAGGTACTGCCCTATTCACCTGCCCGGACGCATCTCCTTACATGAAGGTACATTACAAGCTTGTAAATTGTTTAAATTGTTTAAGTTCCACAACGCTACCTCTGCAATAGCAGATATAATGTTACAACGTGCTTTCTCAGTAGCGTAACTGATCTTTCATGTCTTAAAGCAAAAACCAGTGCAGTTTTGTATTACTGGCGTCTTTTTAAGTGGCGATACTGATCTTTATGTCTTAGAGTGAAAACCAGTGCAGTGTTGTATTATTGGCGTCTACTAGTGAAGTGTCGTGTTGGCGTTTACTTAAATTGTAACAAATGAAGTTTTGTACTGGCGTCTGTACTACCCACAGCTAGTGATGTTTGTGCTAGCGTTATTTACAGTATAAATAGTGAAGCTTGCGAACTAATAACAGCTAGTTGAGCTTGGGCCAGCGTAGCATATATTACAGTTAATGAACATTGTGTAGGCGTTTTTTAGTACTGATACATCATTTTTGTATGCGATGCAATGTATTCTGAGTTTTGACTGTACTCTTATTGAACATCTGCTATAAATATTACTCTGTTAGGAGTTCTAGCTGGCTATTGCATCACTATAACTGCTGTCTTTTTCCCTATTTATTCCAGGAAGCCCCCTTACTATCCCTCACCACGTGGCTCCCAGGACATACTGATCTAAGGACCCTTACCCAGTGCGACTGCATAGAACAGTTAAAAAATTAAACAGAAAAAGTTGTATCTTGAAAAGGGACATTTGGGTAAACGAACTATCCTTAGTCTACTATTGCTCACCAGGGAAGCGTTCCGTTGGCAGGAATTAGTCAGTACCTCAGCATAATCTGGCCACATTAAGCACATTCCCAGAAATTAAGACTATTTTCTTTCAGAAAAGTAGTTTACTTTAATAAAGCCTGTTCCATCTACTTACAGCTACCTTTGAGACCCTGCAGACTCCTGGCGGTGTATTCCCCGCTCCGCTTCGCCCTCGCTTCGCTCGGGCTCGCTCCGCGCCCCACCCTGCCCCCATATCCCACCCGCCCCCACTACCTCTACATTTATTAGACTGTTAGCCCATCCCCCTTTCTCTTGTCCAATCCCGATCACCCGTCAATTTGCCACTTCTCCTCCCGCACTCTCGGCCTTCCTTAACTACCAAGTAAAGTCTTCCGCCTCCTCCTACCCACTGGCTTTCCTCTCGCATACTATGGGTAAAATCACATATTCTATCATCCTTCTTACAGTAGTACTCCTCCTTATTCCTTACTATTTAACCAGACATGAAAACTAAGCACTCTTCGGGATTCCCTTCCCCAAGAGTTGCACTAGGACACATTCAAACATTCCCTATCACCCCAACACACATTCTCTCTGCCCAGCCAATACATTGAGTTCCAATACTGTGTATCTTACCCTCCGCCACCCTAAAGCATCTGTAACTAAATCCAATCTTAAGCTGCTATTCAAACTACAAAGACTGTTAGACCACCTGAAAAAATGTATCGCCACAGATGGTGACATCCACCCCAATCCAGGTCCTACCACTGCCGCAGACTCTAACTCCCTAAAATCTGCCCGATTTTCTACCAACTTCCTCCTTATACTCCACCTTAATCTAAGAAGTATAAACAATAAGGTTCATAATTTTCATGCCATGTTAGCTACCCATTCCCCTGAAATTATGTGCCTATCAGAAACATGGCTCAAACCAGCCACTAAGGACGAAGAAATTCTTCCACCTGGATATAACATCTTTAGGGCCGATCGGATTAACAAAAAGGGAGGGGGGTTAGCTGTAATGTTCAAGAATACACTAAACATCATCACTAATCCCATCCAACCCCCCAAAATCTCTAATATTGAACTTATTGCCCTAAAAATTTGCCTAAATACCCAAAAATGCATTAATCTCATTGTAATTTATATTCCACCAGGAAATAATTCAGAAAACCTTGAGCAATCGCTCAGCTGGCTAGCTTCCAATTGCCCTCAAGAAACCATAGTACTAGGAGATTTCAACATCGACTGGTCCCTCTGCTCTGCACCCACAAACCCCCTCTCTATTAACTTACATGGTTTCTCCCAAAATATTTCATCTCCAACCAGAATTGGCAACGCTCAACAAAAAGAAAGCATCATTGACTAGATTCTTACCAATAAAGACACACATAACTACACCACAGGGACCCTTCCCAATGACCTCAGTGACCACCTTATAACCTATATTCTAAAACACAAGTGCCCACCTATAAACCCTCCCTCTTATAGACTTGTTAGAAACAAGAAGAAATTTGTCCCAACACTATTTATAGCTGAACTCAAATCCTGTAATTGGTCCACCCTAAAAACTCTACCCCTAGAAGAGAGCGTGGCATACTTTAATACCACTTTCCTGAAGATACTTGACTCTCACGCCCCAAACCGACTAATCAGAACTAAGGAACGGCTAGCACCTTGGCTTACTAGTGAAACCAAAACTAAAATTAAACTTCGAAACCAGGCCTGGGATAAATGGAGAGCGTCCAAAACCCCTCTAGATTGCACCAAGTTTCAACAGCTTAGAAACATAACTAAAGCAGCCACTACCCAAGATAAAAAACATTATTTTTCTCACCTCCAGGATAAACACCAGAATAACCCAAAGAAATTCTGGGCTGGCTTTAATAAGCTCCTCCGTCCGGGTAAATCTACTACCCCCACTCCTGAGAAACTCATTGGGAAAGAACCAGAAAAAATAGCCTAGCCAACACTTTTAACTCTTTTTTTATCGAGACCATCCAGTCCCTAGCCAGTCAGCTTACTACTACCTCTCATCTGCCACCCATACTAAAGACTCAGTCCACCCAACCTTTAACTTACAACCTGTACCTACCTCCTATATATGCACCCTTTTGAAAAAACTCAAACCAACCACACTAGCTGCAGACCAACTCCCTGCGGAATACCTTCAAATAGCGTCAGACGCCATTGCCTATCCCATATCAATCTTGATTAACAGAACTATAACTGAAACTACCATTCCCTCTATTTGGAAAATCTCATATATCATCCCTCTTCACAAAGGTGGGACCTCAACGGAAACATCCAACTTCCGTCCCATAGCAATATTGTCCCCAATAGCTAAAGTCATGGAACGGTGTATTCACAAACAACTATTACACTACCTCACCCATAACAGTCTTCTGTCCCCAACCCAGCATGGCTTTCGCCCCCATCACAGTACAACCACTGCCCTACTCTCCTTTGTTGACTCAGTCAATAACTACCGCAACAATAAATTAATTTCCTCTGCTCTCTTCCTTGATCTATCAAAGGCTTTTGACATGGTCAATCACCAGCATCTGCTTCATACCCTTGAAACCCTACATCTCGGCATCCCAACTATAAACTGGTTTAAGGCCTACCTCTCTTGCAGGCAACAAGCCGTCCTATGGCAAAACAAGCTATCCAACCTACTTCCTAACACCATCGGCATCCCTCAGGGCTCTATACTCGGTCCTCTTCTTTTCTCAGTCTTCATAAATGATCTTCACTCAATCATCCCCAATTCTACATGCATCCAATATGCAGACGACTCCACCTTGATCTGTTCTGATGCCTCCCTCCTGAAACTTCAAGCAATAACCCAAAACTGTTTTACTTTAGTTGAAAAATGGTTCTCTAAACTGCAACTCATCCTTAATCCTACTAAAACTAAATTATTACTATTTTTCCCCTCTGCATCTACTCCTCTAGGAAAATAACCTTTGAATGCGGACAACACGTTCCACGTGGAATCCACAAATGGTACCATCATAGTCCCAGTCTCTCATACCAAACTACTAGGTGTGACTATTGATAACAAGCTTAAATTTGATATACACATTAACCAAACCATTAAATCTGTAAACAAGAAACTGGGATCTATGTACAGAATAAAAAATTTCTTAACCCCTCACACCAAACTAACCATTGCTCGCACTCATCTCCTCTCCACCCTCCTTTATGCCTCCCCAATACTATCGTTCCTCGATAAGCATGAACTCAACAAACGTACTGTTGCCTATAATCATATAGCCAGATTTATCACAGGAACACTGTATCGTACTCACCATTGCCTCAACCTAAATACCCTTGGCTGGCTAGAACTTCCCAGTCTTCTCAAACTCAACCAACTTACAGAAGCTTTTAAAATTATCAACCAACCAGACAGAAACCCCTCACTGAGCAAAATCCTGACCCCCTACTCCAACCTAAAATCTCTCAGGTCAGCTAATAGTCTCCAGGTACTAACCATTAAATCCAAAACTCTGGAGGCGATGCTCTCTATGCCAACTCCATTGGAAAGCTATGGAATTCCCTTCCTACTAGTCTAAGACTCATGACCTCGATTAATCAATTCAAAAATCACCTCAAACAATTTCTCAAGTCTCATTGGTCATGCCCATGTCCTAAACCAGACTAGTCTCTGTAGTATCTACCCTATCCCAGGGATTACTAACCTACCGCTTCGGCTTCATTTTGTAGCCATGCTTAGGATTATCTATACAATATTGTGATTGTTGTGATTGTTATTTTTACAAATATGTAACTCCAGTCTCTTTTTCTATTGTCTATATGTCATGCTACTCTATACCATTTGTAAATGTATTTTGTATTCTTTCTATGTGTGGAGCTTTTCTCGCCGGGCCTCTACTGAAAATGGACATGTATCCAGCTAGACTAGCCCGGTCAACAAATGTAAAATAAAATAAATAAAATAAATAATTAACCTTCTGCAGTCTATTTCTCTCATTGATCTTAATATATCTAAGCATGTCATAAATCAAGCAACTCTTCTCTTAGCTCATTTTCTTCCAAACTAAGGGCACATCCCTAATTTTCCATTTCCTGAAGGCATTCTATAGAAAGTTCTATAGCATCTTCCTGTGGCACATTCTCTTCAATTTCATCCTGTGCCATCCATTGCTCTGTCATATGGGAACTCACTGGCCTATCACTCCTCAACATTGACTGCATTAGAGTTTCCATAGTTTCCTGTTCCTTTCCCTGCTGTCTAGTTTCAAGTGAACATTTATACTGGTTTCCTGTGGAAGGTTCCAAAATATCTTGATAGCCAGGGAATTGTTATGGCTAGGCTTGTATAGGCCCTAGGGCCGATAGCCTAGTACCAACCTATATGGCACCTGACTAATCATTTCCTGTTCCACTAATTTCCCTTCAATTTGGATGTCCATTGCTCTATCCTGTTGTGGTGCTTTTCTGCATTTGATTTTCTACACTGAATCTTTCATTTTGCAGGTACTCCATAACCTCAGTTTCTATTTCTTTAACTTCTCCATTGCTAATCCCCTTTTCTACTTTTCCTTTTTGTCTTCTTATTTTTTTGTATTGTAAAGTTTTCCATGTCCGGATTACTATGCCTATATTTTTCTTCAAATATATTTGGTGCTGCTCTTTTTGTATTGGTTAGTTTTGCTTTCTCCTTTGCATAAATATTACACCATATTAAATCTCTTTTTCTTTCCCATGTCCATATTTTTTCTTCAGATGCCTCCTGATCTTCCTGTTTTTGAGAATTTTAAGCTACATCACTTTGAACTTGCCATTTAATGCACGTGTGTGTTTTCACTCCCCTACCCCCTGTCCACCCATCAGTAAACCAGGACATCCCCAGAACCTGCCCCCCTCCCCTCATCACCAGGGAGCAGGTCTTTAATGCCCTCTCAAAGGCAAAATGTACAGTCTCCATGGGACTCGACAACATCCTTGGCTGTATCCTACATGAACTCGGGTATGAGCTCTCAGCTCCATTAAGCACCCTATTCATCCAAATCCTGAACACTGTCTTCACTGCAGCTGAATGGAGAACAGCCACTGTCATACCTCTTCACAAAGGTGGAATGTCCACTGACCCAAGTAATTATAGGCCCATCAGACAAACTAGCCTGATCTGCAAGGCCAAGAAACACATTATCATGGAACTTATAAACAAGGACATTGGCAACCTCCAAACGCTTGACCCCACACAGTTTGGTTTTGTCAAAGGGATATCATGCTGCCAAACTTGGATGACTTCTTTGAAACAGTCACCAAAGCCATGGATGAGGGGAAGACAGTGCACACGGCCTACCTTGCCCTAGCCAAAGCATTCAACACTATTCCCCACTCAGGCATAACAGAGAAACTCTCCCTGTCAGACATCAACCCGTATGTTACCAGATGGGCAGCTAACTGGCTCAATGATAGAACCCACTCGGTCAAAATAGAGAAAGCCACCTCTAGCAGTAGACTCGTAACAAGAGGTGTACCCTAGGGATTGGTCTTGAGGCTTCTATTGTTCAGGATATACTTTTCTCAGGTGCAAGCCAAAACCAGTGGTCTGTGGCTGACCAAGTTCGTAAGCTGGGCGCTGATTTAAATTCATCTAGTGATGTGAATATCTTCCAAGAGGGCCTTGCCCAACATAATGACTGGTGCCAGAAACATGGCCTAAAACTGAATGCCAAGAAATGCATCGTTATCCACTTTGGGGAAAATGGCATTCCCATTAAGTATCACATTAAAAAACAACATACTAAGCACACAATCAGTCGTAAGGGACTTGGTCACCTTGGTTGATAGCAACCTGACTTTTAACCACCACGTTGCCGCCATTGTGCAGAATGCTTTCTACATGGCCCACCTCATAAGTAAGGGTATTTCATCCAGGTACAAGGAGGTCATAACATTCCTCTATTCCTAACTTA
Source organism: Protopterus annectens (assembly GCF_019279795.1). NCBI lineage: Eukaryota > Metazoa > Chordata > Ceratodontiformes > Protopteridae > Protopterus > Protopterus annectens. The sequence goes on along the minus strand of NC_056739.1, from coordinate 638,918,933 downwards.
TCAGACCCATTATCGAGTACAATGTCCCCTTCTGCATGTAGCTTGCCAAGCACATGCGGCAGCTGGAGAGACACAGAGGTTCCTGACCAGGAAAATCCAGGGTCTCAAACACCTATCCAGTACAGATAGGCTAAAAGCCCTGTCCCTCTACTCAAGTCTCGTACAGACTGCTCAGTTGTGACCTGTGTCTGGCATACAAGGCCATCTCAGACCCAGCCTTGATGGAGTTGCTGCATATCTGTAAGTCAAACTCCATTATGCAACCCAGACAAAAGGCCTCAACCTGGTCTGTGACATTAATAGAACCTATTGGCAGGATAGATTTGTGTCTGAAAGACTCTCCCATCTGTGGAATAGACTCCCTGTCCATGTTTTGCAGAGGATCTCTATAACCCTCTTTAAGAGGAATCTGTACAACTGGATGGGAAATGGAAAATACACCCCTGTGATCCCTGCTGGACAGGGGAAACACCTGCTGACTTTGTGGGAACATGGGCGAAATTCTTGGCTAGGCTTATAAGGGCCTCTGGGCTTATGGCCTAGTATCATCCTATGAACCTATGTGTGTGTGTGTGTGTGTGTGTGTGTGTGTGTGTGTGTGTGTGTGTATGTGTGTGTAGGTGTGTGTGTGTGTATATGTGTGTGTGTGTGTGTGTGTGTGTGTGTGTGTGTGTGTGTGTGTGTGTGTGTGTGTGTGTGTGTGTGTTTGCATGCGCACGCGTGCTTATAGGTATACATAACAGACATCTGTACTGAGTCATATGTTCATGGTAGGTTACTAGGCTAATAGATTATGCCCCTTTTTACAATTCTCCATTATGACTATTTAACAGGAAATGATCCTTTGTTCCATATGACATTCTTTTATTACCCTTTACCCTTTTGTTCTATTGTCATGATGGAGTTTCCTTCTAAATGACTATAAACTCTTGTAGGTATCAATTCCAGTATGTAGTTTTTACATTGTCAGAAGGCAAGCTATTGGTCTATAGTTTTTAGGATATCTTGAAGGTTTACATTAAGTCAGAGTATTGTTTTTCATGTTAACCAGGCTGGTGTCTGTTCAGGATGCTCATATAAATAGTTCTAACTCATGGTTAAATTTTCATGTAAAGATGTTAATACTTTTAGCTAGAAGTTAAGTACTATATCTGGGCCTGGGTTTTTCCAATTATGAGCTTTTCTTAATTGTTTTTTTCAATCTCTCTGGTTGTTACTTCATCCCATTTCATATCCTATACATTTGAACTTCTTATTCTTTCTTTTACTTCTATCCATTTAGCATTTTATTCTGTTCCACTCTTATCTTCATAGATATTTCTCCTAAATGTATCTATTTCTTCTTGTTGTGGTGGTGTTTCAATTCCTTTTAGTTAGGTTCATAGGAAGGTACTAGGCTATCTGCCTGAAGGCATTTATAAGCCTAGCCAGAATGTGTTGGCTTTTGCCACCCCCTTAGATTAGTTCCCTGTGCCTCTGTCCAGCAGAGCCACTGAAGTGACCCTGGGGTAAACTTTCTGTTTCCCATCCACTCGTCAAGGTTTCTCTAGAGTGTTAGGGAGTAGCTCTGCTTGATGTAGATTGGAATCTTGTTCCAAAGCATGGGAAGTCTCTGGAACAGGAATCTATTCCTCCAGCATGATCTATGTATTGTTGTGGTGAGGTTTAGATCCCTAGAGCATGCGGCTTGAGAGGGATAAGGTTTTCTTTAGGTGGAGCATGTCCATCAATTCCGGGTTGGACATGGTCTTGTACGTCAGGCAAAGATCACCTCTGAGTAGGCTGTATGCAACTGAGTGCAGCTGGAGTTTCTTCAGTCGAGCTGCATAGGGCATCTGTTTGAGGCCAGTGATCTTCTTGGTGAGGTACTTCTGTGGTCTTTCCAGGTGTTGCAAGTGTCTTGTAAGGTACATTCCAAATAAGGTATTGTACTCTATGATGGGTCTGATGAGTGATGAGTAGAGGAGCACAGTGACCTCTATTGATCTGGATGCAAACCCTTTTGTGATTAGATGGACCACGTAGAATGATTTTCTAACCACTTTGGCAATGTGATTATCAAAGGAGAGATTACTATCTACTTGGGTCCCCAGATCTCTTATTATGCCTTCCGTATTTAGGGGACTACCACCTATGTGGTAGTTTGTAGGTACTTTGTTTTTTCCAAAGGGGATGACTATGCACTGTTTTGGCATTTAGCTTGAGGCCATGATTTTGGCACCAGGTATCCGTCTCAGTGAGACCCTTTTGGAGGATGTCTGTGTCAGCTGGAGAGTCAATTATAGCCCCTAGTTTGCAGTCATCTGTGATCTTGGTCAGCCATAGTCCTCATGTGCTTGCCTGCACCTCTGAGAAGTATATGCCAAACAGGAGGGGTTCTAGGACTGAGCCCTGGGAAACACCACTTGTAACCGGTTTAGAGTCGGACCTAGCTCCCGCAACTCTTCTGTCCATGAGCCAGATGGCAACCCATCTTGTGATGTAGGGGTTTATCTTCAGGCTGGTGAGCTTGTCTATAATACCAGAATGGGAAATGGTGTTGAAGGCCTTTGTGAGGTCTAGGTAGGCTGTGTGTACCACCTTTCCCTCGTCTATAGCCTTGGTAACTGTCTCAAAGAAGTCCACCAGGTTTAGGAGGCATGATCTGCCCTTAAAAAAATGAACTGGGTAGGGTCCAGTGTTTGGAGAGTCCCAATGTCTCTGTTAATGAGTTCCATGATGATTCACTCTATAGCCCTCCAGACCAAGCTAGTCAGGCTTATAGGACGATAGTTCCCAGGGTCTATTGTGGCTCCACCTTTGTGGAGTGGAATAATCGTTGCTGTACACCACTCTTATCAGTATGTAGCTTGTGGAGAGGTTGAGTTTGAACAATGTGTTTAGGTGAGGGGTTAGTTCATCTTTGAGCTTGTGTTGGATGCAGCCTGGGACACCATCCGGTCCCACTGATGCTGTGTTTTTGGCTTTGGAGAGGGCTGTTTTAACCTGAGTATCTGTAATTTCAGGGGCTCTACATTCTTCTGGCATGGTTATGGGCCCTTTTGGGGGTGAGAAGGGGGTGAAGTTTGTGCTGAACCTGTCTGCCAGGATGTTGGCGATATCGGCCGGTTCAGTGTATTTTGTGCCATTATGCACTAATTCCGAGCAGATCTGAGCATTGCCACTTAGATTCTTGACATAGTTAAAGAATGCCTTGTGGTTATTTTTGGAGTCCTTGGCAATTTTTCTTTCAAAGCTTGCCTTGGATGATTTTATGAGGGATCGTAGTTTCTTGCTGATACTGATCAGGGATGTCTTCCCTTCTTGGGATTTTACTCTTTTCTCTACTAGTTTCCTCCTTCTATTGTATAACTTGTTTATGGCAGGAGTCCACCAGACTGGTTTCCTTTTCTTGCTTCCCAATACTCTATAAAACTGTTTTGGTTCATCAATAAATTGTTTATTTTGTACTTTATATTTATCTGCATATCTTCTTAGTTTTTCTGCATATGCTGATATTTTTAGTTTATTATTTGCGACAATGAACAACGGATCTGAATCTGTTCTAATGCTGTGCATTGCTTTTATCACATATATCTTTCTGAGTATTTTTGTTGATCTATTCCCTCATCTATACTCTTCTAACAGTGACACTTGTCTTAATTGCTTTACAGTTTTCTTTATTCTATGTTTCCATGATGGCATTCGATTTCTAACCTTCCTTTCCCGTACTGCCCTCTGTTTTTGTGGTAAGACTGTATCTGTTATCAATTTAGCTACATAGCAGTATATCTTATTTAGTTTTGTCATATAACATGAATCTCTGTGGACAGTCCTAATTACTGTGTTCATTTAGTTTATCAGACTTCTAACTCCCTTTAAGGTACAGCTACTGCAGAGCTAGATTAAAAGTTAACCAGTCAGCTGCTGGCATTGTGGTGGAATAGACTGCTATTATCATATACCTATGTTATCATTAATCTGTATTAATCAATTTATACATGGTATTAGTCCTTTTGTTTTTTTTTTTTGGTAAATTGTCTGCATTATAATCTGCCTGTCACATAAAGGAGGGGGATAGAATTCAACAACATACATACCGAGATGGGTAAAAGACCACCACTGACAAGAAGATTTTCCCCATATGCAGATATAACATGGATAAAAGGAAAGCTGTCTCAGTGAGCTATACATATGGATGGAATGAAAATATATCGGCAGTGTTATTTCTGACTAACCTGCAGTATCTGTGGTATATTAATGGAAGGCAATGACTTCTGAGGATTTCCGTAAGTTGCATGTTCACTGACTAGTTTACAGTTAATTTCTGATGCTTAGTTATATAGTAGTAGTAGTTGTTAGTGCATGCAGTCTGACAGAAACAACATGAGGATGATTCATTGTTTAATGTGTTATGTTGCCATGACTGCATAACAGTTCATTTTAATATGCTGATTTTTTTCTGCACTGTTTCTATATACAGTGGATATAAAAAGTGCACACACCCCTGTTAAAATGCCAGATTTTTCTGATATAAAAAATGATACCACAATAAATCATTTAAAAACTTTTCCCATCTTTAATGTGATCTATAACCTGTACAATTCAATCGACAAACAAAGCAAATCTGTTGGGGGAAAAAATATAAAAAATAAAAAACGTGCAATAAGCTGGTTGCATAAGTGTGCACACCCTTAAACTAATACTTTGTTGAAGCACCCTTTGCTTTAATCACAGTATTCAGTCTTCTTGGGTACACACCTGTCAACAATTAAAGAGACTCTGACTAACCCCAAATAAAGTTCAAATGTCCTATTAGGATTTTCCTGACATTTACTCAGTTGCTTGCTACAGCAAAAGCCATTGTTTGCAGAGATCTTGCAAAGCATCAAAGGGATCTCATTGTTGAAAGGTATCAGTCAGGAGAAGGGTACAAAAAACGTTCCACAGCATTGGATATATCATGGAGCACAGTGAAGACGGTCATCAAAAAATGGAGAAAATATGGGGCAACAGTGATGTAGCAAAGGACTGGATGTTCATCCATAATTGATGAAAATTCATCCCCGCCTGGGTTGAATGATCATATATCAATAAAGCCAATTTTGGAAAATATGGGGTAGATAGACATGTTGGTTTAGTGAACTAGGTTAGTAACATTTAACATCTACTTAACAGCATGGATATTAGTACTGGTCATTTAGAGACAAATAGAATTTATTATTATGTCCACATTCTCTTAGAAATGTTTTTATAATTTTTATATTTAGGGAAATTATTTATAGGAATTTTAGGAAATGGCACACTGGCACTTTAAATGCATATTGGAATTAATTATTTGATTGGTGATAAAATGTATATAAACCTATTGATATTGTAAGGCATTGTTCTGAGGAAGTCTAAGTGTTTTAGATGAAAGCGCTTAACATTTGTGTTTCAATAAAGGAGAGAGATTTTATTACAATCTTTGAGTGTCAGTGCTTCGAGTCTGTGCTTGTGGAAACAGACTGTATTTTATGGTTACATAATTGATGAAAAGACAAGATGAAAACTGGTCGGGGAGGCTGCCAAGAGACCTACAGCAACACTGAAGGAGCTGCAGGAATTTCTGGCAAGTACTGGTTGTGTACTACATGTGACAATAATAATCTCCCATATTCTCCATATGTCTGGCCTATGGCGTAGGGTTGCAAGGCAGAAGCCTTTTCTTACACAGAAGAACATCCAGGCCTGGCTAAAATTTGCAAAACAATACATCAAGTCTCCTAAAAGCATGTGGGAAAATGCATTATTGTCTGATGTGACCAAGGTTGAACTTTCTGACCACAATTCCAAAATGTACATTTTTTGCAAAAACAATGCTTTGCATTACCAAAAGAACACCATCCCCACGGTGAAGCATGGTGGTGGCAGCATCATGCTTTGGGGTTGCTTTTCTTCGGCTGGAACTGGGCCTTTAGTCAACGTGGAGGGAATTATGAACAGTTCCAAATACCAGTCAATTTTGGCCCAAAAACTTCAGGTGTCTGCTAGAATGCTGAAGATGAAGAGGATTAACCAGTAACCTTGCCTCTAACTAGTATTTAACAAGATTTCCTTCTTAGTACTTTATAAGAGTATTCTTACTCTAAATATGCTATCCTCCACTGTACTAGATATAAATTATAATGTCTGTACATCTGTAAACAAGGGAAAAAAAAGACAAAGTAATTTTTTTTTAACTTTATATTCTGTTTGCTATTTGCATGTAATATATGATATGTCACTGCCTATGATTGGAGCTTTTCTCCCCGGGCCTCTACTGAAAATGAACATTTATCCAGTTAGACTAGCCTAGTCAACAAATGTAAAATAAATAAATAATAAAATTTCACCTTTCAACACGACAATAACTCCAAGCATACATCAAAATCAACAAAATAATGGCTTCACCAAAAGAAAATTAAAGTTTTGGAATGGCCCAGCCAGAGCCCAGACCTTAATCCAATAGAAAATCTGTGGGGTGACCTGAAGAGGGCTGTGCACAAGAGATGCCCTCACAATCTGACAGATTTGTAGCACTTTTGCAAGGAAGAGTGGGCACCGCACCAATCACTCATGCACACACACTCACCTACAGCCAATTTAGAATGTTGAATCCACCTACTGCATGTCATTCAAATATGGGGGGAAACCAGTGTGTATGTGTGTGTATACAAATATGAAGAGTGAAAGTGACTGAGCAGTGGCAGCAGCAGTTAAGAGGTCTGCATACCTCTTGACATCTTAGCTCAAGATTAAAATTGCAAAGTTGCTTGAACAAAAGGATTTGTGTTAGCATGCATGTTCTGATCCATGACTGTGCTCCAGGGTGAGGGGGTAAGACTGATCCAGCAGTCGTGGCAGCAGTTAAGAGGTCTGCATACCTCTTGACCTCTTAGCCTTAGGGATCATTGGGAAACTATTTCATTTGATGTCAGTAAAGTGTTTGCACTGACATGGACAAACTGCTGAAGGTTTCTTTAGGGGGAAATATTTCATTTTGCATCAGTGAAGCGCTTGTGTATACATGGAGAAATTACTGAAGGGATCATTTAGTGAGAATGCTCCACTTGGTGTCAGAGAAGTGCTTGGACTTATATGGAAAAATGGTGTTAGTGAAGTACTTGTACAGATATGGAAAACTACTAAAAAGGGTCATAGGGAAAAATGTTTCTTTTGGTGTCAGTAAAAGTGCTTGTACAGAATTGGACATAAATGATCATTGGGGGACATGTTTTATTTGGTGCCAGTAAATAACCTCAGCAATAATGGACTAACTACAGAAGGGTTCATTTGAGGAAATTATTTATTCTGTCAACATTGAAGTTTTTGTGCTGACATTTTGGGAGGATAGGTTTCATTTGGTGTCAGTGATATGCTTGTGCAGACACAGACAACTTATTGAAGGGATAGTTTTGGGGACAAAATGCCTGTGAATTTTGATACTGCATTTCCTCCCACATCCAATGAAATAATGTGTGGTGAAATTACACTTCTTCACTTGATCTTACTGTACTGTTTGTCCTTGTGCCTGGCAGTTCATTGGTGGAACCCTGTTCAGGATAAGCTTCAAATCTACTATGCGTCTGCAATGAGGCTAAGTGGGTAATTGATGAAATAATGAATGATTTTTGGCATGTGGCATGTGTGACCACCTCTTAGTACATGAAGCATCACTATTGGCTTAAACTATGCTTTTTTTTTTTTTACATGCCACATAATTTGGGAGAGCCTGAGGAAAACAAAAACTTTCCCAAAATAAAATCATTAACTTTAGGTAAACTGTAGGTCATGGTCATTAAGGTACTGGGTTATATTTTTATCCTAGTCTCAAACTGGATTGATTAGCCAGGCATCTTCTCCAGTTCATAGGTAAGTACTAGATGAGCAGTTAGAATAGGAGGAGATGAGACAACAATGGTGATGTATAACTAATCTACAAGAAAGTCCCCAGGAATGGATGGTATTCCTGTGGATGTTTTGAAGTTAGACAGGGAAAAACTGATAAAGATCTGGAATACTTTGTTTAACAGTATTTTTTTAAGAGGTGGAGAAGTACCAACATCCTGGGAGAAAGCGATGGTAGCTGTAATACCTAAAGGGGGTAAAGATCTGTCAGATCCAGCTTCATACAGGCCCATTTCAATACTAAATCACGATTATAAATGGTTGACAGGCCCATTTCAATACTAAATCATGATTATAAAGTGTCTATAATGGCCAAAAGAATGGCAAAAGTGATGCCAAAAATAGATAGATATGGAACAATGTGGTTTTGTGGAGGGGGGCAAACTTTTGACAACATTAATAGAACACTAATGATCCAGAAGGAAGCAAAATGTAAGAAGATACCACTGTTGTTGGTCTTGAAGCAGAAATGCATTCGACAGAGTAGGCTGGGACTTTAGGAGAAAAGCAACGGAAGCATTTTCATTCCCTGATAAAACTATAAGGTTGATTAGGATAATATCCAAGGGATTGGAAGTGAAAACTAAAGTGGGTGGGGGTCCTCTCTTATAATCACTGCTTGAGCAGAGGAACCAAGCAGGGGTGTCCTCTCCCCCTTTGCTATTTGTATTATACTTAGAACCAATGGCAAAGAAAGTAAGGAACTAGAATTTAAAGGATATAATTGGTAAGGTAGTCAAGAAGCAGTGAATTTTTGATCAGAACAAAATGAAAGGCAGTGATGCATAACAGAATGGTGAAAACGCTGCAGAGAGTAGCATTAGAAGTGAACTACAGATATGCAATGCAGGGTAGGAAAGCATCACTCATGGGAATATCACTATTGTAATGAACTGCAGACATGCAATGCAGGGTATGAAACATCACTCATGGGAATCTCACTATTTGAATAAACTGCAAACATGCAGTGCAGGGTATGAAAGCATCACGGATGGGAATCTCACTGTATGAATGAACTGCAGACATGCAATGCAGGATAGAACAGAATCACTCATGGGAATCTCACTGTTTGAATGAACTGCAGACATGCAATGCAGAGTATGAAAGGTTCATTCATGGGAATCATACTATTAAATGAACTGCAGACATGCAATGCAGGGTATGACAGCATCACTCATGGGAAACTCACTGTTTGAATGAACTACAGACATGCAATGCAGGGTACGAAAGGATCACTCAAGGGAATCTCACTGTTTGAATGAACTGCAGACATGCAATGCAGGGTATGAAAGGCTCACTCATGGGAATCTCACTGTTTGAATGAACTGCAGACATGCAGTGCAAGGCATGACAGCATCACTCATGGGAAACTCACTGTTTGAATGAACTGCAGACATGCAATGCAGAATATGAAAGGATCACTCAAGGGAATCTCACTGTCTGAATGAACTGCAGACATGCAATGCAGGGTATGAAAGGATCACTCATGGGAATCTCACTGTTTGAATGAACTGCAGACATGCAATGCAAGGCATGACAGCATCACTCATGGGAATCTCACTGTTTGAATGAACTGCAGACATGCAATGCAGGGTATGAAAGCATCACTCATGGGAATCTCACTAACTGAAATAACTGCAGACATGCAGTACAGGGTATGAAAGCATCACTCATGGGAATCTCACTATCTGCAGACATGCAGTGCAGGGTATGAAAGCATCAATCATGGGAATCTCAATGTTTGAATGAACTGCAGACATGCAATGCAAGGCATGACAGCATCACTCATGGGAAACTCACTGTTTGAATGAACTGCAGACATGCAATGCAGAGTATGAAAGGATCACTCAAGGGAATCTCACTGTTTGAATGAACTGCAGACATGCAATGCAGGGTATGAAAGGATCACTCATGGGAATCTCACTGTTTGAATGAACTGCAGACATGCAATGCAAGGCATGACAGCATTACTCATGGGAATCTCACTGTTTGAATGAATTGCAGACATGCAATGCAGGGTATGAAAGGATCACTCATGGGAATCTCACTGTTTGAATGAACTGCAGACATGCAATGCAAGGCATGACAGCATTACTCATGGGACTCTCACTGTTTGAATGAATTGCGGACATGCAATGCAGGGTATGAAAGCATCACTCATGGGAATCTCACTAACTGAAATAACTGCAGACATGCAGTGCAGGGTATGAAAGCATCACTCATGGGAATCTCACTAACTGAAATAACTGCAGACATGCAGTGCAGGGTATGACAGCATCACTCATGGGAAACTCACTGTTTGAATGAACTACAGACATGCAATGCAGGGTACGAAAGGATCACTCAAGGGAATCTCACTGTTTGAATGAACTGCAGACATGCAATGCAGGGTATGAAAGGCTCACTCATGGGAATCTCACTGTTTGAATGAACTGCAGACATGCAGTGCAAGGCATGACAGCATCACTCATGGGAAACTCACTGTTTGAATGAACTGCAGACATGCAATGCAGAATATGAAAGGATCACTCAAGGGAATCTCACTGTCTGAATGAACTGCAGACATGCAATGCAGGGTATGAAAGGATCACTCATGGGAATCTCACTGTTTGAATGAACTGCAGACATGCAATGCAAGGCATGACAGCATCACTCATGGGAATCTCACTGTTTGAATGAACTGCAGACATGCAATGCAGGGTATGAAAGCATCACTCATGGGAATCTCACTAACTGAAATAACTGCAGACATGCAGTACAGGGTATGAAAGCATCACTCATGGGAATCTCACTATCTGCAGACATGCAGTGCAGGGTATGAAAGCATCAATCATGGGAATCTCAATGTTTGAATGAACTGCAGACATGCAATGCAAGGCATGACAGCATCACTCATGGGAAACTCACTGTTTGAATGAACTGCAGACATGCAATGCAGAGTATGAAAGGATCACTCAAGGGAATCTCACTGTTTGAATGAACTGCAGACATGCAATGCAGGGTATGAAAGGATCACTCATGGGAATCTCACTGTTTGAATGAACTGCAGACATGCAATGCAAGGCATGACAGCATTACTCATGGGAATCTCACTGTTTGAATGAATTGCAGACATGCAATGCAGGGTATGAAAGGATCACTCATGGGAATCTCACTGTTTGAATGAACTGCAGACATGCAATGCAAGGCATGACAGCATTACTCATGGGAATCTCACTGTTTGAATGAATTGCGGACATGCAATGCAGGGTATGAAAGCATCACTCATGGGAATCTCACTAACTGAAATAACTGCAGACATGCAGTGCAGGGTATGAAAGCATCACTCATGGGAATCTCACTAACTGAAATAACTGCAGACATGCAGTGCAGGGTATGAAAGCATCACTCATGGGAATCTCACTATATGAATGAACTGCAGACATGCAATGCAAGGTATAAAAGCATCAATAATGGGAATCTCACTGTTTGAATGAACTGCAGACATGGAATGCAAGGTATGAAAGCATAACTCGTGGGAATCTCACTGTTTGAATGAAATGCAGACATGCAATGCAAGGTATGAATGCATCACTCATGGGAAACTCACTGTTTGAATGAACTGCAGACATGCAATGCAGAGTATGAAAGGATCACTCAAGGGAATCTCACTGTTTGAATGAACTGCAGACATGCAATGCAGGGTATGAAAGGATCACTCATGGGAATCTCACTGTTTGAATGAACTGCAGACATGCAATGCAAGGCATGATAGCATTACTCATGGGAATCTCACTGTTTGAATGAACTGCAGACATGGAATGCAGGGTATGAAAGCATCACTCGTGGGAAACTCACTGTTTGAATGAAATGCAGACATGCAATGCAAGGTATGAATGCATCACTCATGGGAATCTCACTGTTTGAATCAACTGCAGACAAGCAATGTAGGGTATGAAAGCATCACTCATGGGAATCGCACTGTTTGAATGAACTGCAGACATACAATGCAGGGTATGAAAGCATCACTCATGGGAATCTCTCTGTTTGAATGAACTACAGACATGCAAAGCAAGGTATGAGCACATCACTCATGGGAATCTCACTGTTTGAATAAACTGCAGACATTCAATACAAGGTATGAGGGCATCACTCATGGGAATCTCACTGTGTGAATGAACTGCCACATGCTCCAAGGATGTAAACCTTATCATCACAATGAACAAAACATAGTGGAGGGATAGGTTCCTGACCCAGAGACTCCCCATACTCTGGAATAGATTGCCCATACATGTCAAGCAGAGCACCTCATTGGCCCTCTTCAAAAGGAACCTTGATGATTGGATGGGAGATAGGAAATTCACCCCTGGGATCATGTCAGTCACCCTGCTAGACAGGGGCCCAGAGAAGTAAATATTGTGGGAAAAAATTTCCAGGGAATTGTTATGGCTAGGCTTGCACAGGCCTTAGGGCTGATAGCCTAGTACCAACCTATGCAGACATGCAATGCAGGTTATGAAAGCATTACTCATGGGAATCTCACTGTTTGAATGAACTGCAGACATACAATGCAGGGTATGAAAGCATCACTCATGGGAATCACACTATCTGAATGAACTGCAGACATGCAATACAGGGTATGACAGCATCACTCATGGGAATCTCACTGTTTGAATGAACTGCAGACATGCAATGCAGGGTATGAAAGCATCACTCATGGGAATCTCACTGTTTGAATGGCAGACATGCAATTCAGGGTATGAAAGCATCACTCATGGGAATCTCACTGTTTGAATGAACTGCAGACATGCAATGCAGGGTATGACAGCATCATTCATGTGAATCTCATTGTTTGAATGAAGTGCAGACATACAATGCAGGGTATATGAAAGCATCACTCATGGGAATCTCTCTGTTTGAATAAACTACAGACATGCAATGCAAGGTATGCACTCATAACTCATAGGAATATCACTGTTTGAATGTACTGCAGACATGCAATGCAGGGTATGAAAGCATCACTCATGGGAATCTCACTGTTTGAATGAACTGCAGACATGCAATGCAGGGTATGAAAGCATCACTCATGGGATTCTCACTGTATGAATGAACTGCAGACATGCAATGCAGGGTATGAAAGCATCATAGGTTCATAGGTTTATACTAGGCTATCTGTCCTAAGGCATTTATAAACCTAGCCCAAATTTTTGTGGCTTACACCACCCCTTATATGAAAAAATACTGTGCCCATTAGTTTGTTGTGCCTCTGTCCAGCAGTGACACAGAGATGATTCCCGGGGTAAACCTACGATCTCCCATCCACAGGTCAAGATTTCTCTTGAACAGAGCCAGCGAGGTGCTCTGCCTCACATGGACCGGGACTTTATTCCACAGCATAGGGAGTCTCTGAGTGATAGATCTATCCCTCCAGCACGTCCTATTTATGTCCGTGCTAAGGTTTAAGTCGCTTGCTCTAGTGGTTTTGGTGGATTTGGATTTTTTGAGGTGGAGCATGTCCATTAATTCTGGGTTGGACATGGCCTTGTATGTCAGGCACATGTCACCTCTGAGCAGACGGTATGCGACTGAAAAGAGCTGGAGTTTCTTCAATCTGGCAGCATATGACAGATTTTGGAGTCCCTTTATCCTTTTGGTGAGGAACTTTTGGGGTCTCTCCAATTGCTGCAGATATCGGGTGAGATACATCCCGAATGGGGCATTGTACTCAATCATTGGTCTGATAAGTGAAGAGTACAGGGGAACAATGACCTCACTAGATCTGGATGTGAATCCCTTCATGATCAGGTGGGCAATGTAGAAGGTCTTTCTAACCACTTTAGCAATGTGAGTGTCAATAGAAAGGCCACTGTCAACCTGGGTCCCCAGGTCCCTGATAACCTCTTCTGTGCTTAGTGGATTGCCACCTATATGGTAGCTTGGGGTTACCTTGTTTTCCCGAAGGGTATGACTATACATTTTTGGCGTTTAACTTCAGGCCATGGCTCTGGCACCAGCTATCTGTTTCCGTGAGTCCCTTCTGAAGGATATCCGTGTCCGATGCACTATCCACTATGGCGCCCAGTTTGCAGTCGTCTGCAAACTTTGTCAGCCAAAGTCCTCCCATGTTGGCCTGTACTTCTGAGAAGTAGATGCCGAACAATAGGGGGCCAAGGACCGAGCCCTGTGGGACACCACTTGTGACCGGCTTGGAGTCTGACATAGCGCCAGCAACTCTAACCCTGTGGGTTCTGTCCTTAAGCCAGTTTGCAACCCATCTTGTGACATATGGGTTTACATTTAAGCTGGTAAGTTTTTCTACAATACCTGAGAGGGGTATTGTGTCGAAAGCCTTTGCAAGGTCTAGGTAGGCTGTATGGACTGCCTTTCCCTCATCAATGGCCTTGGTGACTGTTTCAAAGAAGTCGACCAAGTTCAAAAGGCATGATCTTCCCTTGACGAAGCCAAACTGGGTCGGGTCCAATGTCTGCAAGTCCCCTATATCTTTGTTTATGAGCTCCATTATGAGCCTCTCCATAGCTTTGCAGACTAGACTTGTTAAGCTTATGGGGCGGTAATTACCAGGGTCCGTAGAGGCACCGCCTTTGTGGAGTGGGACCACAGTTGCCGTACGCCACTCCTTGGGCACGTATCCTGTGGTAAGGCTGAGATTAAACAGCTGCCTTATGTGCGGGTTTAATTCCTCATTTAGCTCGTGTAGAACACAGCCGGGGACACCATCCGGTCCCATTGATGCTGTGTTTTTAGCTTTAGAGAGAGCAGCTTTCACCTGCGCATTTGAGATGTCTGGGAGGCTACACTCCGCTGGGATAGTTATCTCTCCTTTAGCGGAGAGGGCGTGAAGTTTGCACTGAACCTGTCTGCCAGTATGTTGGCAATGTCTGAGGGTTCAGTGATTTTTGTATCATTTTGGACTAATTCTGAGCATATCTGGGAGTTTCCACCCAGGTTCCTAACATAGCTGAAAAAGGCCTTATGATTGTCCTTTGAATCCATGGCAATTTTTCTCTCAAAATTGGCCTTAGTTGATTTTATGAGTGCTTGTATTTTTTACTAATAATGATCAGGGGTGACTTCCCTTTTATGGATTTTGTTCTATCATGTAATAGCTTTCTCCTCTTATTGTAAAGTATGTTAATGGCTGGGGTCCACCAGACTGGATGTTTGCCCTTTGTGGAAAGAGTCTTGGTTTTATTTGGGATTGCCTGATCCATGCAGTCCTGGAGGTGTTCATAGAAGGCATTTGTAAGGGCTTCCTCAGCTTGGGTTGTGGTTTCCACTGGCTCAGGGGCCTTGAAGGATACCACACCAGTCTTGAGTAGTGTGAAGTTTGCTTTAGAGAAGTTCTTCACTGTGGTCTTTTGTTTGGGGTGGGGGCAGGATGTGGATTTCCAGTGCCATTAGTTTAGGTTCAGATCTCACCAATGAGGGATATACTTCGGTGTGGAGCATTTTGTCCCCATGTTTGTGATAATGAGATCTAGTATATTTTCTCCTCTCGTGGGAACAGTGACTAGCTGTTCCATGGCATTTGAATTTATGAACTCCAGGAACCGTTGGGCTAGAAAGTTAGGGCTTGAGTAATGTTCCCAGTCTATATTCGGTAGTTGAAGTCACCCAATATGATGGTGTTTGGAGATACATTTATACCCTACAGTGTCTTCAGGAAGGCTGTGTGGGGTTCCTGAGTTTGAGAGGGTGGCCTGTAGCATGCTACAATTTGTAGAGCAGTTTTGCCTATGGTTAGTTGCACCTGGATGGTTTCAAGCTTTGTGCATTGCCACCAACCTGGAGGTGTGGGTATCCTTTATGAATATGGATACACCCCTCCTTTGTGGTGTGGTCCAGGTTTTGGGGCCGGAACGCATGATATGAGGTAAAACCTAATAGTGCCGGGGTGCTCTCAGGAGCCTTGAACCAGGTTTCAGTTACAGCACAGACATCGATGTTCTCCATACTGAGAAGGGCCTCGAGTGTGTGCATTTTGAGATTTAGACTTCTGGCATTGAGCAGCATTACCCTCAGTTTCTTCCCATTTTTGTTTTCTAGGGTGGTAGGTTTAGAATTTGAGCCTTGCCTAAAAAAGACACTATGGGGGTGGCAAAAGCCTTAGCCATTATCCGGAATCCCAGGGGTGACAGGTGCAAGCCGTCCCTCGCGAAGCAGCGTGGCTTGTCAAGCATGTCATCCCAGGCAGACAGACACTGGATCCCCTTTGAATGACACCAGACATTAAGCCAATTGTTAAAGCTGATCATCTTGTCTCTATATTGTGGCATCATTCTTGGTGAAGGAAGGATACTGCTCAGGGTCAGGGTCATACCTACCTGGGCTACATAATCAGAGAGCTCCTCTATGTCTCTTTTCATGTAGTCCAGGGAGGTATGTCTCAGGTCGTTCACACCAGCATGGACAATGACTGTGTCATATTTGTACTTGCCGTGGAGTGACCCAAGTGCTTGTGTTATGTGGTGGATTCTAGCGCCCGATAGGCAGCTTACTGTGACCCTCTCCTTGTTCACCCTGGTGAGTGGGACGTCAGTGTGTCTGACTATGGAGTCACCTATGACAAGTATGTTTGGTGTTGTATTTGGCCTTAAGGGCTGTGACTGCTTTGCACACTGCTTTTGTGGTTTATGTGTTGCTTGTGGGGTGTCTTGAGGTAGCAGTTGTTTGGGTATCTGCTTTGGAGGCCTCTGCTGTTTAGGTAAATTTTTACTCAGAGCCTCCGAGTATGTCTTTGTGTGTTTATGTGTTTACCCTTACCCTACACATGTTATGGGAATCTTACTGTTTGAATGAACAGTAGACATGCAATGCAGGCGCCCTTCTGTGTTGGAGGGAAGCCTTCTAGCTTAGTTTTTTTTTCTTATAACTAGCCAGTTTTCTAGTTTCAGCACTCAAATCTGTTTCTTTGATCTCAGCACTTGTTCAGGAAAAAAAAAAAAATTCATCTGCTTTTACTGTACTTGTGTTTCTACCTACATTTTTTACTTTTGCATCATCTTAAAAGTACTCAATTGTATTTATTACTGCTTGGTGTAACTCATTCTAAGCCTTTTGGTTTAAACACTTGGGCTTTGGACCAGTTGTTTTGCACTGAGAGGGTTTGTGGTCTGCACTGTAGTGGCAAAACAGGTAGCTTACATCCTTCTAGGTTGTGAACTGCTGATTGAGGGCTCAGTGTCTGTTATTCTAAAAGTGTATTAATTCTGGTTTAAGCACTTGGGCTTTCAGGCCAGTTATTTTACATTAAGAGGGTTTGTGGTCTGCACTCTTGTGGGAGGAGAGGCTGGACTCTGCCCTTCTGAGCTGGGAAATTCTGGTTGAAGGCTTATAGTGCATGCATATCTGAACTGTTTCTTACTGAAGTTGGTGCGCCTTGTTTGCTGCGGCATAGACTGGATTCGGGCCTGCTGGATCTAGCTTTGTTTGTGTAACTTGAGCACTAATCCAGGCATTCTCTAAAGTATTCAATTGTATTTATTACTGCTTGGTAGTAACTTGATTGAAGTGTAGCTATCATTCTAAGTCTTTTGGATTAAGCACTTGGGCTTCAGACCAGTTGTTTTACATTAGGAAGGTTTGTGGCATGCACTGTGGTGGCAGGACAGGTAGCTTACATCCTTCTAAGTTGGGAACTGCTGATTGAGAGCCCAGTGTCTGTTATTCTTAAAGTGTATTAGTTCTGGTTTAAGCACTTGGGCTTCAGGCCAGTTATTTTACATTAAGAAGGTTTGTGGTCTGCACTCTTGTGGGAGAAGAGGCTGGACTCTGCCCTTCTGAGCTGGGAATTTCTGGTTAAAGGTTTATAGTGCCTGAATATTTGAACTGTATCTTACTGAAATTGGTACACCTTGTTTGCTGTAGCATAGACTAGATCCAGGCCTGCTGAATCTAGCTTTGTTTATATGCTTGTTGTTTGTTTGCTTGTTATTTCCCTGGAACGCTAATTCCACCTAATACGCGGCTTCTCAGCTTCTGTGGATCACTAGTGATATCTGCATTGCTTACTGTACTTATTTCCTTGTTTCACTTGAAAGAAAGTTACTGTTTGTCGTATTTGCATTTAAGTTACCTGTAACACATTGCACTTAAGTTACCTGGCACTTGCTCACTAAAGCAATTATATAAGTCAGCACTAAAAATTAAAAGCACTACACCCTCACTCCCCACTGGCCCTGGTTTTCAATTATTAAGAAATTCCCAATATTATTCTAGCATGTCCAAAGGTCAGTTGTCAATCTCCTCTCTGGTCCAGCTGGTGAATCTGGGAATCTTGAGGCAATGTTACAACTGCCTCATGTACACAGACAACCCTCTCCTCCTCCCAACAAATTCCAACACATGTGAGAGATGCAACCATATAGCCAAACTGGAGGCTAAGCTCTCTCAACTCAGTACTGGCATAACCAGTCAGGAGGAGAAGGAAACCACACTCACTACAATTGCAGTCTCATATAGACCTACCACAACAGCAAATCAAACACATAATCACACAAAAACATACTCGGAGGCTCTAAATAAAGATCTGCCAAAGCAGCAGAGACCTCCAAAGCAGACACCCAAGCAGCCGCTACCCCAAAACAAAACACGTGCAACACATATCTCACAAAGCCAGTGTGCCGAACAGTCACAGCCCTTAAGACTAAACAACACACCTGATACACTTGTAATAGGTGACTCTATCGCCAGGCACACTGACGCCCCGCTCACCAGGCTGAACAAGGAGAGGGTCACGGTGAGCAGCCTGTCGGGCGCTAGGATCCGCCACATAACACAAGCACTCAGGTCACTCCAAGGCAAGTACAAATTTGACTCAGTCATTGTCCATGCTGGTGTGAATGACCTGAGACGTACCTCCCTGGACTACATGAAAAGAGACATAAAGGAGCTCTCTGAGCATGTAGCCCAGACCGGTATGAACCTGACCTTGAGTAGCATCTTACCCTCACCAAGAATGATGCCACAATATGAAGACAAGATGATCAATTTCAACAATTGGCTAAAGTACTGGTGTCATTCAAAGGGGATCCAATGCCTGTCAGCTTGGGATGATATGCTCGACAAGCCATGATGCTTCGCTAGGGATGGCTTGCACCTGTCACCCCTGGGCTTTCGGATATTGGCAAAGGCTCTTGCTACCCCCATAGTGCCTTTTTTAGGCAAGGCTCAAAAGACAAACCCACCTCCATAGGTATCACAAGGGATAAGAAACTAAGAGTAATGCTACTCAACGCCAGAAGTCTAAACCTCAAGATGCACTTTCGAAACTCTCCTTAGCATGGAGAACATCGATATCTGTGCAGTAACAGAAACCTGGTTCTGGGCTCCGAGAGCACCCCAGCACTACCAGGTTATACCTCATACCATGCTTTTCGCCCCAAAACTTGGACCGAACCACAAAAGGAGGGGAGTATCGATATTCATCAAAGATACCCACACCTCCAGGTTGGTGGCAAAGCACAAAGCATCAGAGACTATCCATGTGCAACTAACAGTGGGTAAAACTGCCTTCCAGTTTATAGCCTGCTACAGACCACCCTCCCAAACCCAGGAACCCCACTCGGCCTTCCTGAGAACACTGGAAAATATGAAGGCCTCTCCAAACACCATTATATTGGGCGACTTCAACTACCCAAACATAGACTGGGAGCATTACTCTAGCTCCAACACCCCAGCCCAAAGGTTCCTAGAATTTATAAACTCAAATGCTATGGAACAACTTGTTACCACTCCCACAAGAGGGGAAAACATACTGGACCTGATCATCACCAACATGGGGACTCTATGCTCCAGACCAGAAGTGTATCCCTTACTGGTAAGATCAGACCATAAACTAATCTCACTGGATATTCACATCCCGACCCCACCCCCTGCCCAGAAAACCAGAGTGAAAAACTTCTCTAAAGCAAATTTCACACTCCTCAAAACTGAGGTGGAATCCTTCAAAGCCCCTGGGCCTGTGGAAAATACGCCCAGACCGCAGAATCCTTTATAAACGCATTCTATGAACACCTTCAGGAATGCATGGATCATCGATCCCAAATAAAACGAAGACCCAATCCTCCAAAGGCAGACGTCCTGTCTGGTGGACCCCAGCCATAAACAAACTATACAATAGAAGGAGGAAGCTACTAAATGATAGAGCAAAATCTCAAAAAGGGAAGGCATCACTGATCAGTATTAGCAAAAAACTACGGGCACACATAAAATTGTCTAAGGCCAGCTTCGAGAGAAAAATTGCACATGACACTAAGGATAATCACAAGGCTTTCTTTAGTTATGTTAGGAACCTGGGTGGGAATTCCCAGATATGCTCAGAATTAGTCCAAAATGACAAAAATACACCGAACCCACAGACATTGCCAACATCCTAACTGACAGGTTCAGCGCAAACCTCTGCCCTCCCCACCAAAAGGGCAAATATCTATCCCAGCAGAGTGCTGCCCCCGTGACATCTCAGATGCTCAGGTAAAAGCCGCCCTCTCCAAAGCAAAAAACACAGCATCAATGGGATCAGACGGTGTCCCGGGCTGCGTCCTACATGAACTCCAAGAAGAGCTAAACCCAAACATAAAACTACTGTTCAATCGCAGCCTTACTACAGGATATGTGCCCAAAGAGTGGCGTACAGCAACAGTGGTCCCTCTCCATAAAGGTGGTGCCTCAACGGATCCTGGAAACTATCGCCCCATAAGCCTGACTAGCTTGGTCTGCAAAGCTATGGAAAGGATCATCATGGACCTCATAAATAAAGATATTGGGGACCTACAAACACTGGATCCTACCCAGTTCGGCTTTGTTAAGGGCAGATCCTGCCTCTTAAACCTGGTTGATTTCTTTGAAACAGTCATCAAGGCCACTGACGAGGGGAAGGTGGTCCACACAGCCTACCTGGACCTCGCAAAAGCCTTCGATACAATACCCCACTTGGGCATTATAGATAAGCTCACCAGCTTAAATATAAACCCCTATGTCACTAGATGGATTGCAAACTGGCTCAAGGACAGAACCCACATGGTTAGAATTGCTGGAGCCATGTCAGACTCCAAACCAATTACAAGTGGTGTCCCACAAGGCTCAGTCCTGGGACCTCTCTTGTTCGGTATATATTTCTCGGAGGTACAGGCCAACACAGAAGGACTGTGGCTGACCAAGTTCGCAGATGACTGCAAACTGGGCCATAATCGACTCTCCAGCCGACACAAGCATCCTCCAAAAGGGCCTCATAGAAACAGACAACTGGTGCCAGAGCCATGGCCTCAAGCTAAATGCCAAAAAGTGTATAGTCATCCCCTTTGGCAAAAACAAAGTGCCCACAAATTACCACATAGGTGGTAATCCATTAAGTACAGAAGAAGTAGTTAGGGACCTGGGGACCCAAGTTGATAGCAATCTCTCATTTGACAACCACATGGCTAAAGTGGTTAGAAAAACATTTTATATAGCCCACCTAATCATGAAGGGATTCACATCTAGATCAGGGGACGTCATTGTGCCTCTTTACTCATCCCTCATCAGGCCCATAATTGAGTACAATGCCCCTTTTGGGATGTACCTTACCAGACACCTGCAGCAACTGGAAAAACCCCAAAAGTACCTCACCAAGAGGATCAAAGGGCTCAAACAGATGCCATATGCTGCCGGTTAAAGAAACTCCAGGTCTACTCAGTGGCATACCGCCTGTTCAGAGGCGATCTGTGCCTGATGTATAAAGCCATGTTCAACCCGGAATTAATGGACATGCTGCACCTCAGAAAATCCAAATCCCATCGAGCTAAGAGCTCGAGAGACTTGAACCTCAGCACTGAAATAAATAGGACATGCTGGAGGGACAGATTCATAACCCAGAGGCTCCCTTCACTCTGGAATAAAATCCCAGTCCAGGTTAGGCAGAGTCCCTCACTGACTCTCTTCAAGAGGAATCTTGATGAGTGGATGGGAGATCATAGGTTTACCCCGGGTATCACTTCTGTGTCACTGTTAGACAGAGGCACAGTATACTAACCTCAAAAAAGGGCATAGCAAAATAAATTTAAAATGGGTGGCGAAAGCCAAACACATTCTGGCTAGGCTTATAAATGCCCTAGGGCAGATAGCCTAGTATGAACCTATGAACCTATCACTCATTGGAATCTCACTGTTTGAATGAACTGCAGACATGCAATGCAGGGTATGAAAGCATCACTCTTGGGAATCTCACTGTTTGAATGAACTGCAGACATGCATTGCTGGGTATGAAAGCATCACTCGTGGGAATCTCACTGTTTGAATAAACTGCAGACACGCAATGCAGGGCATGAAAGCATCACGCATAAGAATCTCACTGTTTGCATGAACTGCAGCCATGCAATCTAAGGTATGAAAGCATCACTCATAGGAATCTCACTGCTTGAAACTTTTGAAAAGCAAGTAGAGTCGGTCAAGAGTATGTACTGAAGAAAATATTACATTTAGCTTTTATTATTTTACTGCGCTGATAAAGAGACTTATGTGATGCAGCTCAAATAGCATGGCATTTTTGTCATTTTGGTGTATAATCCATGCCAGTACAAAAGTTTGGATTGCAGCCAGTAGGACTAATAACTAAACTAATGAAACAACAGACTGCAGCTATACTTGGAAATGCAGAATTCTGCTTAAAAAATAATAGGTCAAGTGAAAGTAACAGAAAAAGATATATAATACTTCTTTGAGAAAAATTATACCAAACATGTTATAAAATGCTTTTCATTCTCATTTTGAATGAGAAAAACTGCACAAATTTTTAAAATACACAGAGCAAAAGAAATGGACAATGATCAAATCCAGTAATGTAGCAAGATGCAAGGCCTTTACTACAAAATGCATTCGATGTGGATTCCAAAGTAGGCACAAAATAACATGAAATGCAAGGAATAGAGAAATCCATGTACTAATGTGTGTGAGTTGAATCGCACATGCTTTCTACAGAAGGAGCAGCAGGGAATAAAATCCATGAAGTACTATTGTTTGGGAAAGACAAAAGCCACTGGCTAAGCTAATTAACATCTCAAAAAAGACTGAATAACTCTGTTTACTAATCATTTCCACAGAAACTAGAAGTCAGGAGAAGGCAGGTCATTAAAAACATTTAGAACATTCCTTTCTTTGAAAATAACAAGCCATAAGCTAAAATAATGAATGGCTCAACCTAAAAGGTGTTGTGAGTAGATCAGGAAAAAAAGGACTGTGATTAAAAGGCTGAAACTTCCTGTATAGGTTCATAGGTTCATACTAGGCTACCTGCCCTAGGGCATTTATAAGCCTAGCCAGAGTGTGTTTGGCTTTTGCCACCCATTTTAAATGAATTTTGCTATGCCCTTTTTCGAGGTTAGTATACTGTGCCTCTGTCTAACAGTGACACAGAAGTGATACCCGGGGTAAACCTACTATCTCCCATCCACTCATCAAGATTCCTCTTGAAGAGAGTCAATGAGGGACTCTGCCTAACCTAGACTGGGATTTTATTCCAGAGTGAAGGGAGCCTCTGGGTTATGAATCTGTCCCTCCAGCATGTCCTATTTATTTCAGTGCTGAGGGTTCAGGTCTCTTGAGCGCATAGCTCGATGGGATTTGGATTTTCTGAGGTGCAGCATGTCCATTAATTCCGGGTCAGGCACAGATCGCCTCTGAACAGGCAGTATGCCACTGAGAAGAGCTGGAGTTTCTTTAACTGGGCAGCATATGGCATCTGTTTGAGCCCTTTGATCCTCTTGGTGAGGTACTTTTGGGGTCTTTCCAGTTGCTGCAGGTGTCTGGTAAGGTACATCCCAAAAGGGGCACTGTACTCAATTATGGTCCTGATGAGGGATGAGTAAAGAGGCACGATGACCTCCCCTGATCTAGATGTGAATCCCTTCATGATTAGGTGGGCTATATAAAATGTTTTTCTAACCACTTTGGCCATGTGGTTATCAAATGAGAGATTGCTATCAACTTGGGTCCCCAGGTCCCTAATTACTTCTTCAGTACTTAATGGATTACCACCTATGTGGTAATTTGTGGGCACTTTGTTTTTGCCAAAGGGGATGACTATACACTTTTTGGCGTTTTGCTTGAGGCCATGGCTCTGGCACCAGTTGTCTGTTTCTATGAGGCCCTTTTGTAGGATGCTTGTGTCGGCTGGAGAGTTGATTATGGCGCCCAGTTTGCAGTCATCTGCGAACTTGGTCAGCCACAGTCCTTCCGTATTAGCCTGTACCTCCGAGAAATATATACAGAACAAGACAGGTTCCAGGACTGAGCCTTCTGGGACGCCACTTGCAACTGGTTTGGAGTCTGACATGGCTCCAGCAATTCTAACCATGTGGGTTCTGTCCTTGAGCCAGTTTGCAACCCATCTAGTGACATAGGGGTTTATATTTAAGCTGGTGAGCTTATCTATAATGCCCAAGTGGGGTATTGTATCGAAGGCTTTTGCAAGGTCCAGGTAGGCTGTGTGGACCACCTTCCCCTCGTCAATGGCCTTGGTGACTGTTTCAAAGAAATCAACCAGGTTTAAGAGGCAGAATCTGCCCTTAACAAAGCCGAACTGGGTAGGATCCAGTGTCTGTAGGTTCCCAATACCTATATTTATGAGGTCCATGATGATCCTTTCCATAGCTTTGCAGACCAAGCTAGTCAGGCTTATGGGGCGACAGTTTCCAGGATCCATTGAGGCACCACCTTTGTGGAGAGGGACCACTGTTCCTGTACACCACTCTTTGGGTACATATCCTGTAGTAAGGCTGAGATTGAACAGTAGTTTTATGTTTGGGTTTAGTTCTTCTTGGAGTTCATGTAGGACGCAGCCCGGGACACCGTCTGGTCCCATTGATGCTGTGTTTTTTGCTTTGGAGAGGGTAGCTCTTACCTGAGCATCTGAGATGTCAGGGGGGCAAGCACTCTGCTGGGATAGATATTTGCCCTTTTGGTGGGGAAGGGGGGGAGAAGTTTGCGCTGAACCTGTCAGCTAGGATGTTGGCAATTTCTTTGGGTTTGGTGTATTTTTTGTCATTTTGGAGTAATTCTGAGCATATCTGGGAATTCCCACCCAGGTTCCTAACATAACTAAAGAAAGGAGGAAAAAATATAATTGCAACTACGCTGCTAAGTGGATCTCTTGCCAAACACAGAAAGCAAATGTATAGAACAAAGCAAGAGGTCCAGCCACGGAAATCTTCAAAAAAAAAACAGTTACAGCTTCCAAGTAAATCCAAAAAAGTCTTTTATTGCAGCAACACAAAGGAGGATAAGCGCTTTCGCGTGGGACACCCCACGCTTCTTCAGATAACAATATGCAACAAGTAACATCCTTAAATACAAAAATACGGGGGAAAAAGACCCCATTAAAAATCAATTAATCTATTAACATAATGACCAAACTCAATTGTCAAGATTCTTAAAAGGCACAGTAATGAATTCATTAGAATAACTAAAATATATGCAACAAAATACTATAATATTATGCTGTTTGTTTCAGTGGTTCAATTAGGATTGCATTATGTTAACATACGCAATACACAATATAATATAGTAAATCCTTTTTAAAATATAAATGTATGTTGAAATAATTCATGAGTTATTATAAAAAGCAAAAAACAAAACAAAAAACTTAATAGACAAATGATATAGAATGAATTTCATAAAATGATCATCACACAAACTATCATGATTAGCATAACAAAATCAATGTTTCCTATGGACAGTAGACATTGCATGAATCAATTACAAATATGTCCAACAATTTTTTACTAAGTTAACTTAAACTAAAAATATATATGATATATAAAAGTATAAAAAATATATATAGAATATATAAAAAATATATATGTAAATACAAATGTGATACACTCTATCGTTCAAGTAATGGTTTAATTGATACATAGTAGTTCAGGCCTGGAGGTAGATGTGCACTAAACCTCAAGATCCACTTCAATTCTGCAGAAGCTAATTCATTGTCTGGGTCCCCTCCCCTTTTATTCTCCTTCAATACCTGTAAAACTCTAAAACG
This sequence comes from Protopterus annectens, assembly GCF_019279795.1. NCBI lineage: Eukaryota > Metazoa > Chordata > Ceratodontiformes > Protopteridae > Protopterus > Protopterus annectens. The sequence continues at coordinate 638,893,012 of NC_056739.1, read as the reverse complement.
GAAGCTGTGTATGGGGTGCTCTAACACATGCTTAGCTAACGCATTGGTTTCAATACCTTTGTGTATATCATAAAGATGGTTGTATATCCTGTCCTGTAGCCTTCTCTTAGTCAACCCCACGTAGAAGGCTTCACACGATATACAATCAGCAAGATAAATTAAATTGCGTGTATTGCAAGTAGCATGGAATCTAGGAATAAAAGTCAGGGTGCTGGTAGGATGTGTGTATATCTGGATGTTCGTGATATACTTACACCTATTACACTGATTACAGGCAAATGTGCCTTGAGACATACCTGAGTTATTAACAGAGGGACTTACATCGTAATGGTCTTTACAGAGAATTTGTTTTAAGTTTTTACAATTCTTAAACAAGAAGGCAGTCTTGTTCCCTACTACTGATTTAGTCTGTGAATCCATTGTCAAAACATTCCAATTCCTATATATCACCTCCTTTATCCTGTTGATGTCACTGGTATATTTGGTCATGTATTTAAAATGATTTCCATTAGTATTTGCTCTACTTCCAAAACTATGACTCTTATATCCCCTAGGAGACTTAGTTGCTTTACCACTAACTTCATTTGCAGGCATCGTATGGCCCAATACTTCACTTCTGATGTTCTTCACCATATTTGGTTCATAACCCCTATCAATAAATAGGATTCCATGAAGTCAGCCTCCATCACTAATAAGTCCTGTTCTTTACAAAGTCTAAGTATCCTTGTAAACTGACCTTTCACAATCCCATAAAAAATATGCCTAGGGTGCATACTGTCAAATTTAAGGATAGTGTTCTTCCATACAGGTTTTCTATATAGTGAAGAAACAATAGACCCAGAGTCCGTAATTCTTAGGGACACATCTAAAAAATGTAACTCCACTGATGAAGCTTCCTTAGTAAACCTAAGGAAAGAAGTTGTTGTTTCTAAGTATAACAAAAACTGGTCAAACATTTGTTGAGATCCCTCCCAGACAATAAGTATATCATATACAAAACGATGGTATGACTTAACAAACTTAAACATCTCATGTTGAAACAAAAAAGTTTTCTCCCAATAGAAAACCACCAAGTTTGCATACATGTTCGCGCAGGGGGTGCCCATAGCAACCCCCCACTGTTGTAGGAAGCATTTATCTCCAAACAAAAAGATGTTATTATGTAATACTAGTTCAAGCAACTGACAGACCAAAATCACTCTATCATTGCTAAAGGAGGTCTCACTGACTAGAAGCTCCCTAACAGACTGTATGCCAATGTCATTGGGTATGGAAGTGAATAAATTTTTAACATCAAGCGTAATCAAAAGATAGTCACGCATAGTAACATCTAGGGTTAGATTGTCTAAACTCTCCAATAAATGATGAGTATCCTTCAAGATCGATGGAAAGGTGTTAACAACTGGTCTCAACACATGTTCAAGAAAAACAGAGATGTTAGAAGTTATCCACCTCTCCCTGATACAATAGGTCTCATGGGAATGGGAATGATTCCCTTGTGGACCTTAGGCAGTCCCTTAATGATGGGAAGGACAGGAAACTTTATAGAGAAGTAATCAAAAATCTCAGAGTTTATCTGCCTGCACATTAATAAATCATATATAACTAAAGAAAGCCTTGTGATTATCCTTAGTGTCCTGTGCAATTTTTCCTCTCGAAGCTGGCCTTAGACGATTTTATGAGTGCCCGTAGTTTTTTGCTAATACTGATTAGAGATGCCTTCCCTTTTTGGGATTTTGCTCTATCGTGTAGTAGCTTCCTCCTTCTATTGTATAGTTTACAGAAACACAGTAAATGCTTTAATTCAGCTAGCACACTTGAGTGTGTAGCCTACCAGTTAAACTAAGCAAAAACAAACTTTAAAAGTGCAAAAAAACTCAGAAATACAGGCAGGAATGAGCTTATTTAGTTAAAGAAACAGATAAGTCTATATATACAGAAAAGTAGCTAAAACACACAAACACTTCAGATGCAGTGCAACTTAGAGCACTTGAGTTGTAGCAATATTAAGGCAATTATAGTTATAATAAATGCTCTGAAATATACTCTATATTTCCAAAATGAAGCACAGTCAGAACACAAGGAGGTTCAGGCAAAAAAAAAAAAAAAGTTTTTTTATTTTTTTCCTTTTTGAAAGGGAAAAAGGAGAAACAGAAGATCTTATTAAATGTTCTCTCTGTACTAGGTAGAATGAGCTAATGACACTAGATTGGGAGGAGTGTCACAGATCAGATTTACAGTAGTGGCGGGCAACTACAAAGCCACCAAGTATAAGAGCTTTTAACTGCAGACAAATCAGTTACTTGTGCAGATTAGCTAATAGCAATAAAATACACTTGAAGACTAAAACGCAGACAATAAAAGTGCTATATATTAATTGTTAAAAACAATAATCTGTATAAATAATCGAAAAAAATCAGGATACTGATATATCTCAGCTAACAGCTGTGGTCAACAACTCTTATCCACTCTGCTCAGTGTGTATAGACAGAAACCCTATCAAAGTTAGGGCTTAAATACCAAAATAACAACTTTTTTTTTACAAGAACACAAAAGAGCCAGCCCCCACTCAGCAGACTATTAACACAATATAGCCAAGTTAAAGAGAGGCTTCAGCTAGAAACAATAGCCTATAGCCAGTAGCACTAGAGAAAGCCACAAACAGATAAAGATTTGTAAAGATACAGAACGCTTTTAACTGCAGACAAATCAGTTACTTGTGCAGATTAGTTAATAGCAATAAAATACACTCAAAGACTAAAAAAAGAAGTTATGTCCTTACCATAACGTTCCATGTGGAGTGTTCATCTCGCCTTGGTTATTACACATGGGTTCGGAGCCGATCCTCGGCTCCGTGCCGGCCGACTGCAAGCTCTGCATCGAGAAGAAGCTCGAGGACATCTAATACCCACAATCCCCCTCTGCCTTTACCTCAGATCTAGTTTGCAAGCAAACCAGACATAAAGCACGCACACATGCCAACTATATACATAAAAAACATATATATACAAACATACCCAGTGTATGACAGTAACAGTAATACTGCAACAGCAGAAGGAGAATACTCCAGACCAGGCACCAAATCGAACGTTCTTCCTAAGGGTGGGAAGGGTGGGAGTGTAATAACCAAGGCGAGATGAACACTCCACATGGAACGTTATGGTAAGGACATAACTTCTTTATGTGAGAGTGTTCAATCTCGCCTTTGTTCTTACACATGGGTAGCGTCCCTAGCTCCATGATCCTGAGGAACTCAAGGAGAACGTTCTTGAGCACAGTGGAACCAAAGGTTGCCCTATCCCTAGAAACCCTGTCCACTTTGTAATGAGATATAAATGTATGTGGTTTAGCCCAAGTAGCAGCCGCACAAATAGTGTCTAAAGGTAAACGAGCTGCATGAGCCAAAGATGTAGAAATTGATCTGGTAGAATGTCCTCTGGGTTTTGCTGATAATGTTTGATCAGCATCTTCATAAACATAAATGATACAGTCAGTTAGCCACTTCGAAAGAGTTCGTTTCGTAACTGCAAGACCCTTTCTGCTGTCAGCAAAAGCTACAAATAGCTGATCAGATTTTCTGTGATCTTTTGTTCTATCTAAATAAAATCTGAGTTGTCTATGAACGTCCAGTTTGTGCAACATATACTCTAGTTTATTAGAGTGGTTTTTAAAGAAGGTGGGTAATTCAATGGACTGATTAATATTACTAATAGAACAAACTTTGGGAAGAAAGGATGGATTAGTGCGTAGGGATACTCTGTCAGAATGAAAAATTAAATAAGGATGTTTGACCGAAAGGGCCTGCAGCTCAGACACCCGTCTAGCAGATGTAATAGCCACTAGAAATAATGTTTTCCATGACAAAAATTTCAAAGTGCAACTTGAAGCTGGTTCAAAGGGTGGTAACATCAATTTAGAGAGCAATAAGTTTAAATTCCACGGTGATGTCGGACTTCTGACTGGTGGTCTGATATGAAAGGACCCTTTTAAAAAGGCTTTACAAAGTCTGTGAGCCATAATAGGTGCACCACTTTCTTCTACATGATAGTTAGAAATGGCAGCTAGCTGTACTCTTAAGGTAGCCGGGGAAGCTCCTTCCTGAAATAATTCAGTCAGAAATTCTAAAACCTTATTCAACGGAGCTGTAACAGGGTCCAACTGATGTGACTCCGCCCAGAAGACAAAACGTTTCCATTTACTGGTGTAAGTCTTTGTAGTGGAAACTTTATGAGAAGCTACCAAAATATCCTGAACCGCCGATGTAAGGGGAATTGACCTGGCTAAAAAGGGAAGCGGAGCAGCCAAGCTGCTAGATGGAGAGATTCCAGGGATGGGTGAGGAACTCCTGACGAGTGAGTCAGTAGATCTGGCTCTGGGTCCAGCATCCAAGGTCCCCGAATGCGGTGATGCAATAGAAAGGGGAACCAAATTTGACGAGGCCAGAACGGAGCAATGAGAATTATAGTCCTCTGAAGGTTGTTTGCTTTCTGTAGAAACTTTGCAATCAGGGGAAATGGAGGAAAAGCATATAGGAGACCCGGGGGCCAATCGTGCACCAGCGCGTCCCTGGGGACTTCCCTTGGAGGGTAATAGGGCAAAGTAGCTCCTGCATTTGGCGTTCATTGGAGACGCAAACAGATCGCAGGTAGGCTGGCCCCATTTGCGAAAAATCCTTCCGCAACTGACTGTTTGAGGGACCACTCGTGAGGCAATAGTATTGCCCTGCTCAGCCTGTCGGCTATGGCGTTGGATGACCCGGGATGTGCGTTGCGATCAGAAAGCGACCGTGGACTCTGCCCATTGCCAAATTCTCATGGCCTCTCTGCATAGTTGGTAAGACCTGGTTCCCCCTTGCTTGTTTATGTACCAGACTACGGACATGTTGTCTGTCTGAACTGCAATGGTCCCTGGAGGAAGAAGGGGAGCAAAGTGTTGCAACGCCAAAACACTGCCCTCAACTCCAGAACATTGATGTGCAGATTGTACTCAGATTGGTCCATTCGCCTTGGACTGTCTGTCCCTGAAAGATGCCCCCCCACCCTATCAGGGAAGCGTCCGTGGTTATCGTTGCTGACGGTGTGGGTAGCACAAATGGTCTTCTGCCGGATAGGTTGCAAGTCTGTAACCACCACCTTAGGTGTGATTTGCATGTTTTCGTTATCAATATTTCGTGAGTCAGTGGAAGTTGTTGGAATGACCATTGTGCAAATAGAAGCCATTGTAGCACTCTCATGTGCAGTCTTCCCAATGGTATTGCTACGAGAGAAGCTGCCATGAGACCCAAAACTTTCAGAACAATTTTTGCTGGGGACTTTCTGGACGACAGCAGAAGGGAAATGTTGAATTGAGGTGCTACTATTCTTTCTGTCGGAAGTTTTAGAACTAACTGACGCGTATCTAATTCCGCTCCTATGAATAAGATATGCTGTGATGGCTGTAGCAAAGATTTCTCGAAATTTACTGAAATGCCAAGGTGTGTACAAAGTTGTAGGGAGTAATCCCTGGCTTGTATCAGTTGACGCCTGGTGGTGGCAGACAGGAGCCAGTCGTCCAGATACGGAAACACCTGGAATCCTAGGCGCCTCAGATGAGACGCTACCACTGCCATGCATTTGGTGAAGACCCTGGGGCTGTGGTCAGGCCAAAGGGCAGGGCTCGAAACTGATAGTGACTGGCTCCCAGCCGAAGCGCAAGTGATCTCTGGATGCCCTGGCCATTTTGATGTGGTAGTATCGTCCTTCAGATCTATTGAGCACATCCAGTCGTCCTTCCGTAAGGATGGAAGGAACGATTGAAGCGTGACCATTCGAACTTTTCCTTCTTGACAAAGGTGTTGAGATGACTTAGGTCCAGAATTGGCCTCCAGTCCCCTGTTTTCTTTGGAACTAAAAAGAACCTTGAGTAAGTTCGAATCCTATTTGGTCCGCTGGGACTGGTTGGATGACTCTTTTCTTAGCAGCTTTGAAATTTCTGTAGCTGCTGGGTCTCAGATGGGGTGGTACATCTGGGAGTTTTCTCTTTGGAATGGGGTGGATAGAAATGGGATTTTGTAACCTCTGGTAACAATGCTTTTACCCAATTGTCTGAAGAAAGGTTTTGCCAGGCCTGAGGGTATAAAGCTAAGCGACCCCGACTGCCTCCAGAGCAGGACAGTCGGGCCTCCTCTCAGGAGTGCTGAAAAGGTTTGCCAGGGAGGTTATCCCTGTCACCTTGGTTTTGCGGACCCCTCTGCCGCCAGGCGGCGTCTTCCACCTCTGCCCCCTCTGCCTCTAGAGGGGCATCACCCTGTGTGTTTGGAAAAGATCCTTGGGGTTTTGAAACCACATTTTCCGACCACGTTGCCCTTTGGGGTACGGTCTGGAAGGGGTGGAAAAACGGGCTCCGAGACCAGACAGAGTCTTTCCCTGCTGTTCACACCGGTAAGGGTCTCCTTTACTTTAGGGCCAAAAGTGTGGCTCCATCAAGTGGGGCGTTGGTAAAGGAAGACTTGAAGGCCTCCGTAAGCGAACATAAGCGCATCCAGGATTGCCTACGAAGAGCAATCGCTGAAGCCGCTGCCCTACTCGATCCTTCGGCTGCATAGGATATCAGCCTCATGGAGAAGTTCACAATGGACGTAAGGGTGTTGAGATGCGCTGTAACTTTCTCTGAGACAGCGGCATCTGTAGCACCCTGGAGGGTATCTCCCAACTCCTTGACTAGATCCCTCTGTAAACGTGTAAAATGAGTCAAATAGTTCAGGGAACGCATAGAAAGCCGCTGAACTGAAAATGCGCTTCCCGTGATCTGTCCATGGTCCTAGAATCTTTGTTAGGCGGATGGACAGATGAGGAAGACTCCGACATCTCCTTTTTCGTGGCCGCTGCCACCACCATGGCGTCTACTGGAACTCCTTTGGTAAGGTAAGCTTTGTCCTGTGGTGCCGTGATGTACTTATTTGGCTTCCTAGGGACTGGTTCCACCGTGTCAGGAGTCTCCCACGCCCTTGAGCAATTAATTCCATTAACTCATCAAAGGGCGGAGTGACCCAGGAGGAGGAAGGACGGGCACCAAATGCCTTCAGCAAAACTGACTCATCCTCAGAAGGGGGGAGGGCTTGCCAGTCACCTCTCTGTTTAAGGATCTCCAAGATGTCAGAAAGAGACATCCTCTGAAGGTGACTTAGGGACCCTTCTGACTCATCTAAGTCAGTATCAGATGTCAAGGATTCTTGTGGAGAATCCAAGTGTCTCCTCTTACACAGTCTTTTCCTGGGAACTTCTTCGTGGGGAGCATCCGAAGAAGCCTCCGAGGAAGAGGGGCACCCTCCAGGGGTGGCTGAGACACTGGTGCCCGACGCTTGGACGTGGCCGTGGGTGCAGAGGAGGATAACGGTCCTTTGCGGGAGGAGAAGCTGTACCTGCTGATGTGGTTGTCTGGGTAGACAACACCTTCCTCATGAGGTCGAAGGCCCCGGGTCCCGAGTCGAGGTATCTCCCGGTTCAAGAAATGGGAAGAATCCCGAAACAGGAGCGAAGGCACCGACCCGAGGACGGAACCGAATCGATCCGTGCGAGGCCCGAGAGGAGAGTCGGAACCGAAACATCGGTCCGACTCTCGGTCCCGGAACCAAGGACAGATCTTCGGCCCCGAGACTCTGGTACCGGATCGGATGGAGTCGAGGTAAACGGTGCCGACTGAGAAAAAGACGGTTCTGGCACCGAGGGCTCCACAATCATCAGGTCAGCTTCTTCCGGCTCCGAAGACTGAACAGGTCTCGGAGGAGGAACAGATGGAGATAGTGGCAGGCCTTCAAGTCTCGACATCAACTGAGAGGAGACCGAAATAAGCTTGGACAGGGCCGTATGCTCCATAAGTTTCTGCACCACACGGTCCACGTCGGTGTCGGAAAGGGCTCTAGAAGAACGAGTCGAAGGGATCGAAGACGGAGCCGACCTCAGCAGAGTCGGTGGAGGGAGCTCCGTCACCGGTTCCAAGACTCGAGGCTCGAACTGCCAACAGTTGAACACTCGGCCCGAAGTCTGTGGAACCGGTGATCTAACTAGACTCGAAGAGCTCGGAGCCGATGACTTTGGCTCCGACGCCTTCGACCCCTTTGAAGACTTGGATGCCTGGTCTGAAGCATCCAGAGCCTCCTGGAAAGAGGGTTTCAGCAATCCTCTATCCATCAGTTTCCTGCGCCTATCTGTCATGACCCTCCCACTAAAAGAGTGACAAATAGAGCAGTCCTCTTGTAAGTGGAGAGGGCCAAGACAGTAGACACAGGAACTGTGGTTGTCTGTGACCGACATTTTTTGGCCACACTGACAACGTTTAAAGCCAGATTTCATCTTTTCAGACATATTGAGAAATGAAAAAGACAGTCCAGTCCAGTAAAAAGTCCAATCCAGTAATAGTGTCAAATCCGGGAATAAGAGTCTGTTTGATAATAGCTAAAAACAAGTCTACCACAAGTTTTTAGTCAAAAATGTCAAATCCGTGATAACTGCCTAAAGGCAAGACTATAACAAGTTTCTAGTCACAAGTCCAAGAAGGGGTAGGCCCCGAAAACCTCTAAACTCGAAAGTTAACTAAGTTAACTATTCTAAGTATCGAGAATTCCTAATGACTCACACACCTACTCTTATACTTTAAGTAACTAGATAAAATTCTCTGAAATTTAAACAGAATAGATAAAAATCTTATCTGTACAGCCTCGAGCTAGTCTCCAGCGATGCGTTTGCAGCAGCGGCAAACTAGATCTGAGGTAAAGGCAGAGGGGGATTGTGGGTATTAGATGTCCTCGAGCTTCTTCTCAATGCAGAGCTTGCAGTCGGCCGGCACGGAGCCGAGGATCGGCTCCGAACCCATGTGTAAGAACAAAGGCGAGATTGAACACTCTCACATTGCAGACAATAAAAGTGCTATATATTAATTGTTAAAAACAATAATCTGTATAAATAATCGAAAAAAAAACAGGATACTTGTATATCTCAGCTAACAGCTGCGGTCAACAACTCTTACCCACTCTGCTCAGTGTGTATAGACAGAAACCCTATCAAAGTTAGGGCTTAAATACCAGAAGAACAACTTTTTTTTTACAAGAACACAAAAGAACCAGCCCCCACTCAGCAGACTATTAACACAATATAGCCAAGTTAAAGAGAGGCTTCAGCTAGAGACAATAGCCTACAGCCAGTAGCATTAGAGAAAGCCACAAACAGATAAAGATTTGTAAAGATACAGAATGCTTTTAACTGCAGACAAATCAGTTACTTGTGCAGTTTAGTTAATAGCAATAAAATACACTCGAAGAGTAAAAAGTAGACAGTAAAAGTGCTATATATTAATTGTTAAAAACAATAATCTGTATAAATAATCAAAAAAAAAACAGGATACTTATATATCTCAGCTAAAAAGCTGCGGTCAACCACTCTTATCCACTCTGCTCAGTGTGTATAGACAGAAACCCTATCAAAGTTAGGGCTTAAATACCAGAAGAACAACTTTTTTTTTACAAAAACACAAAAGAACCAGCCCCCACTCAGCAGACTATTAACACAATATAGCCAAGTTAAAGAGAGGCTTCAGCTAGAAACAATAGCCTACAGCCAGTAGCACTAGAGAAAGCCACAAACAGATAAAGATTTGTAAAGATACAGAATGCTTTTAACTGCAGACAAATCAGTTACTTGTGCAGTTTAGTTAATAGCAATAAAATGGTTCCCTATCAGAAGCCTGAAACACTATAAGCCTGAAAATCAAAATCCTGAAACCAAAAGCCTGAAAATTCAAAATCCCGAAAACCCCAAATCCTGAAACTCAAAATCCTGAAAACACAAAATGGACATACTGACGTCATTGTGGCTTTGCTATTGTTAGCCCTGTGGTGTTAGGTCATGCGTTGGGTTCAGGTCAGTGTGCGGTTGGTTTTATGTTAGGGTTAGGGGCGGTTTAAGTGAGTTAGGGTTAGGGCGCAGGTTAGGCATGTATGCAATAGTGACAAATATTGGGGTTAGGGGCGGTTTAAGTGAGTTAGGGTTAGGGCGCGGGTCAGGTGAGTGTGCGAGTGTGCGATAGTGACGGACCTTAGGGTTAGGGTTAGGGTCAGGGTCAGTTGGTAGATATTAGTGTCTTTATAGTGACATATTAGCATTATTTGTGTTTTCAGGATTTTGAGTTTCAGGATTTTGAATTTTCAGGCTTTTGGTTTCAGGATTTTGATTTTCAGGCTTATAGTGTTTCAGGCTTCTGATAGGGAACCCAGTAAATACACTCGAAGACTAAAAAGTAGACAATAAAAGTGCTATATATTAATTGTTAAAAACAATAATCTGTATAAATAATCGAGAAAAAAAAACAGGATACTTATATATCTCAGCTAAAAGCTGCGGTCACTCTGTTCAGTGTGTACAGACAGAAACCCTATCAAAGTTAGGGCTTAAATACCAGAACAACAACTTTTTTTTTACAAGAACACAAAAGAACCAGCCCCCACTCAGCAGACTATTAACACAATATAGCCAAGTTAAAGAGTGGCTTCAGCTAGAAACAATAGCCTACAGCCAGTAGCACTAGAGAAAGCCACAAACAGATAAAGATTTGTAAAGATACAGAATGCTTTTAACTGCAGACAAATCAGTTACTTGTGCAGATTAGTTAATAGCAATAAAATACACTTGAACACTAAAAAGCAGACAATAAAAGTGCTATATATTAACTGTTAAAAACAATAACCTTTATAAATAATCGAAAAAAAAAAACAGGATACTTATATATTTCAGCTAACAGCTGCGGTCAACCACTCTTATCCACTCTGTTCAGTGTGTACAGACAGAAACCCTATCAAAGTTAGGGCTTAAATACCAGAACAACAACTTTTTTTTTACAAGAACACAAAAGAACCAGCCCCCACTCAGCAGACTATTAACACAATATAGCCAAGTTAAAGAGAGGCTTCAGCTAGAAACAATAGCCTACAGCCAGTAGCACTAGAGAAAGCCACAAACAGATAAAGATTTGTAAAGATACAGAATGCTTTTAACTGCAGACAAATCAGTTACTTGTGCAGTTTAGTTAATAGCAATAAAATACACTTGAAGACTAAAAAGCAGACAATAAAAGTGCTATATATTAACTGTTAAAAACAATAATCTGTATAAATAATCGAAAAAAAAAAAACAGGATACTTATATATCTCAGCTAACAGCTGCAGTCAACAACTCTTATCCACTCTGCTCAGTGTGTATAGACCATATGTAACCCTCCCCCTACCCTACGCAGACATAGCTTGAGCATGCTCAGAATTACACACTGCTCAAGGTAAACACTGCAGAATGTAAACAAAGAAATGCTGGGATTGTCCCTTTAAGGTACTGTTAATTTTTTTCTTGTTCTGTTTAGTTTTGTTTACTTTAATGATAAAAAAGAAAGCATTTCCTTTAATGTTTCACTCAGTGGAGGTTTGTAACTTTTTGTTTTCAATATTCATTAACTTTGAGGTTTACTTTCCGATGTATGCATTCATGTTTATAAACATTAAAATGAATTGATATAGTCATTTTATATATAAGCATATATAAAATATGATTTTATCTATTAATTTTGATATTTTGAGGGAAACCACACAGGAATTTTCCTTTGCATGGAAAGGAGCAAGTAAACATTCTGCGGGCCTCCTTACAAGGGGCTCTTGAGCAAAATAGTCTAAGCTAATTATTCAGAGTGGAGGCATGGTGGACAATCTGCTCTAAGACCTCTATGTTTAACATCCATTTGTGAGGGCCTGACTTTCATCTGCTCAAACAGTCCACCACTAAATTCATTTCTGAAGAGATGCTCAAACAGTTCACCACTGAATTAATTTCTGAAGAAATGTACACAGGTTGCTTATTTATTGACTTATTTTTCATTCATTTATTCATTCATGTTCCATTTTATAACCAGGTGGGTGAACTGTTCTATTAACCCTTTTTAGTCAGGACCCAGGTACAAGTGGTACAAAACATAGCACAAACAATATCATGCATGAAGACAGAGTACACAAGTAAATAGGAATTAAGCAGGTAAATCCACATAGTTCAACAGTGTTCATTTATTTATTACAAGAAAACATTGGAATAGTATTTACATATGTACAAATACTTATGGTGCATATGCTAAATCATACAACAGCAAGGTAAAATGCTCACGCAATGAAGTATATAAAATTAAGATCTTTATGGAAATGAGTATGTTACCGATAGTCTTGAAAGCACTTACACACAGATTCAGAGTGCAGGCGTTCTTTAAAGGATTTTTAAATCTTTCAATGTAATCTTGATTTTTTGAAGTGGCCCTTTCACCTGTTGTGGTTTTAAGAAGTGGGCATGCAATTGATTAGCAGACAGCTTGTGAATTTCTAATTTCATACACGATCCCATGACCTGGAAGTTTTCTTTACTGACAGGCAACGTGCTTGTTTTAGCACTCTGAGTATGACTAAAGAACAAAAGGGTCACCCTAGCATTCACTATGAGCCAGTTTGTGCCTTCAACAAGTTTGCAGTGATGGAGTAAAGGAGGATGCCAGCAGCAGAACTCTACAGATTTTGTTCTCTACCATTTGTATTCTGTGAGAATTATGTACTGAGTGTAATACGAGAAAAATGAAGCCTGTATTCTAATTTAGGTAATAGTATGTTCTTGGCAATTGAAAGACATGCCCTAGAACAGCGGTCTCCAACCTTTTTTGCACCAAGGACCAGTTCCATGTAAGACAATCTTTCACAGACTGACCATCGTGTGGGCATAAAAATAAAGCATACTAAAGTGCATAATAAATACAGCTCACCATACCACAGAATCAATGGCAGCCCTGAGCTTGTTTCCCTGCAACGAGACGGTCCATATAGGGGGGATGGGAGACAATGACACCTGAAGTGTCTTCCTTATGCCCAATCTACTCTGTAATTTTGTTTTGATTGCTGTTATTGCAGAAAACCCTGCTTCACAATGATAGGATGTTGGAAATTGAAGAAGGGTATTCAGTGCTTCTTCCAGCAAATTTCTAAGCTTATAAGAGCCATATTTAAAATATGCTCCTATTATTTGTGGCTCTGTTCAGATTTATTACATGAGAGGTTGAGAGGTATAGTCAAGAGCTACACAAACCTCTTAATTGATGGTGCTGCTGCCAGGGATGACTCTCTCTCTTCACTCTTTCTTTGTCTCACACACACACACACACACACACACACACACACACACACACACACACACACACACACACACACACACACACACAGTTTGTTCTGCTTTCATGCATGCATTCACTCAGACACAGACAGAAACTTACACACATACACACAGACTTTTTTCCATTTCATTTATTTTTATTTTACACTCACTAAACAGCAAAAGTACTACTTAGCGAGTGTAAAATAATGGCTCGATCAATCTCAATGTTCACTCTCTCATACACACATACACAGTCTTTTCTGCTTTCAAAAACACATACATTCTGCTTTCATGCATGCATTTACTCACACACGCAGACAGAAACATAAACACACTCGCACACATACATACACACATTGACTTTTTTGTTTCACTCCCTGCCTAAAAGTTTCTGTGCAGCCTGGTACCAAATGATACATGGCTCAGTACCAGTCTGTGGCCCAATGGCTGGGAACTGCTGCCCTAGAAGACAGAAGATGAGTGATCTTGCTACAAAGTTTGAATATAGAGCAACGACTTTGCTGATCGTAATGTCTGTGTGCTTTGTAAAGTTAAGGGCTGGGTCCAAAGGGTCCAGGTGTTTCTGTTCATTGTTGTTAGGTATACTGTTACTTTAAAGATCTGTTACAAGAATAGGAGAAATATCAGGTAATTTCTTGAGTGTAGAAAACCTTATAACACTTGCCTTCTTGCTGTTAACAAGCAGTCTGTTAGTCAGTGTTAATACACGGGGAACTCCTTTTTAGCTTACTTTTGAGGTTGCTATGATTACTGTTGGACTGTAGGAGAAGTATACCACTTGCAGAAATAACCGGCTTTAGCAGTGGCAATTCAATAGAAAGGTCATTAACAAATAGGGAGAAGGGTAGTGACCAAAACAGATCCTTGAGACACACCTGTACTAAGTAGTTTAACAGATGAGAAAGTATTGTTCAAACAAACTTGGAATGATCTACTCTGACTCATCGGATTATTTTTAAATCAAAGTTTATCTTCTTGAAGAGTATGCCACAATTAACAGTTTCAAAGGACATGGTCATATCCACAAACAGACCTGCAACTGTTTGAACTTTATTCAGGTCACAGTAAATGATGTCAGCTGCATTTAAGAGGGTTGTAAAAGTGCTGAAGGAATTCAGAAGCTATGCTGAGCATCACTCAGTAATCCATAGCCGTTAATTATAGCATCATAGTAGAATGCTAGGCTGTTTACCCAAGGGATCTATTTAAGCCTAGCCATGCTTCCCAGTAAAATCTGATAGGTTTTGGTTCCTAAGAGTTTTGTAGGGGTATCCATACTTGGGCATAGGTGGCTGAGCATTTACAAGCTTCATCTCACTAATATAGATATAGGTGCCAGACCAGGGGTATACTTACAAGTTCCCTAGCTACAAATCCAAGTTATGCTTGAATAAATGCAGGGATGAACTCTGCTTCTCATGTAAGGAAAGCTTGTTCAAGAGAAGCGGCAGCCTCTAATAAGACACATACCTGTCTCTACCATGCCCTGTTTATGTTGCAGGCAAGATTCGGGGCTGGATTGGAGGATGCATTGTAGGCCAGGCATAAGTCACCTCTCAGCAGCCTGTAGTAGACTGAATACAAGGACAAGGCTTTGAGGTGGGTAAGCAAAGGACTTGTTATCCACATTTATTCTTTAATTCTAAATTACTGGTCTTATGAGGGCAGACAATAACAGAACAATGACATGTATAGATCTTGATGCCATACCTCTGCTTTTAAGTTGTGCAACATAGAATGAATTCCTCACTATAGCAGAATACCTCACTACAGCAGACGTATGATGGTCAAATGCCTAATCACTGTCTATATGTGTTCACAAATCCCTGATTACAGCATCTACTCTTCAGGGTGTATTGTGAATAATTCCAAAATGCTTCAAGGATACAAAAATCATTCCATTACCAAAGAAGTCTCCGCCATCTTGCCTAAATGACTACCGCCCAGTAGCCCTCACCTCCACAGTGATGAAGTGTTTTGAAAGGCTGGTCAAGGACACCATAACATCTGGCCTGCCTGCTGATCTTGACCCTCTGCAGTTTGCTTACTGAGCAAACTGCTCTATGGCAAATGCCATCTCTCTAGCACTCCATCTACTGCTGGAACACCTTGAGAATAAAAACACCTGTGTGAGGGTACTATTAATTGACTTCAGCTCTGCTTTTAACACGGTCATCCTTCTTCATCTGGTAATGAAGCTACTCCAACTAGGTGTCAACACTCTACTTTGTAAATGGATTCTTGACTTTCTCACAAACAGACCTCAGAAAGTGTGTATAGGAAAGCATCACTCCTCAGAAAGCATCACTCTTAACACTGGAAAGAGTGAGAAGCACAAAGTTTCTGGGAGTGCAACTCGATGAGGACTTCTCTTGGAACACAAATACAAATGCCATAGGAGCCTTCCTGTATCCTGACAGAGTGCTCTTCAAACTATCTGGAGATATACAGAGCTGAGTATATTTTTCTAGCACTTGTGTAGAGTTGTGTACTGGTAATTGTTGCTTGACTAATTTTATATAATTGCTGGCTGACTTGAGTTGTGCACTGTTATTTTTGCTTCACTGTATAGTTTTTCAGATCTCTGCTGAAGGTGTTGGTTTTCCCATACCCATCCTCCCTATTCCTGTCTTGTTGTTTAAATTGGAGGCTTTTGCAGTTGCCCGCACACACTATATTTGATCTGGGACACTCTCCCCAGTCCCATCTCTTTACCTCATTCTACCTAACAGACTCCTTATGCACTTGTTTTTAGTCATTTTTAATTTAATTGCATTTTTTAAACTGTTTGGTCTAACATTGCTACATATTCAAGTGTGCTACCTTGCACTGCATTTGAATTGTTTTTACTGCTATTTTAGCTACTTTTCTGTATATATATATATATATAAAATATATATATATATAAATATATATATATATATATATATATATATATATATATATATATATATATATATATATATATATATACCTTCCCTGTAACTAGTGTAGTCCAGATTCAGATTTGCTGTAAGCAGGACTGTATGTAAGCTTCTGAGCCCCCCCCCCCCCAAGCTTTCTGTGTTGGAGGGAAGCCTTTTAGTTTATCAGTGGGAGTGGTAAGCACTAGGCAACCTATCTATTACATAAGGAGTGGTTCTGGCCAATAAATTGTAGTTATTGGCCGTTTGGGTGGTCTTTCTCAACTTTCTGATTTAAGAGCTCACATTTGCACTTGTTTCCCCCCTTTCCTGTAACTAGTTTAGTCCAGATACAGATTCTTAGTTTTAGCACTTGAATTTGCTTATTCGTGATCAGCACTTGTTCAGATCTTGTAAGCACTAAATAACCTACTAATTACTACAGCACTCAACCTTCCTCATTCCAATTTATATTTATTTATTTATTTATTTCAGTTTGATTACCGGGGAGGTCCACTGGGCTTGGGGGCCCGTTTTCAGTGGAGGCCCGGGGAGAAAAGCTCCAACAAGGAAATACAACAATTTAAATAGTTTTCATTACAAAAACAGTTTCCATTTACATGCAGAGTCATAGACAGTATGTATTATAGATAACAGGTAGTTACAAAAGAATAAACACTAAACAATTTCAATTATTGTTAAGGGGGGGGGAGGCTTGCATAATGAAAATATAAGTTTTACTGTTTTGCTCCCTAAGCTAAATAATTTTTAGAAAGGAATAGGAAGGTGAAATAGGAGGAGGTTAGCCTGGAGTAAAGGGAGAAGACTGTTTACGAGTTGTAGGCTGAAGAGTGCAGTTGCAGATTCTGTTTAGATAGAGCTAGGAATGAAGTTGGGTTTTGGTTGGTACATGTCCTTAGTGATGAGGGCAGGGCATTCCATTTTTTAGCCAGGGTAAAGGGTAAGAGAACCTGACCTGCTGGGCGCTGGGGTTTTTGAACTGTGATCAGGTTTAGATAAGAAGATCTAAGTGGTCTAAGGGGGGGTGTAAGGTTGTAGAATATTAGAAAGAGCAGGGCAGTTAGAAGGGTGTAACAATAGTTTGAAGGCTGTGGTGATTTGGATAAAGTTAAGTTGATTGGGAAGTTCGAGCCAGTTTAGAGAGTGAAGGGAGGAGCAGTGATGGGAAGAGGATTTGGCGTTTGTGGCAAATCTAGAGATTTTATTGTAGCATAGTTCCAATTTGGTGGTAAGTGTGGATGAAAGATTAGTGAGAAGGGGGGGCTCCATATAAGAGGGAGGGAAGGAGGTAGGTAGAGGCAAGGGTTAGTCTGGAATGAGGAGAGAGGAAGTGGTTGTTTCTATACAGTAAACCTGTGTTTTTTTGATGTTTAGCTGGATATGGGTATTAAATTTTAGTTGATCATCGACTGTAACACCTAGAAGTTTGGTGGAGGGTACAATCTCGATAGAGGAGTTACTAAGGCTGGTAATGTGAAATGAGTTTTTATCAAGGGAGGAGGATTTAGAGGGGGAGAAAAGGAGGATCTTAGTTTTGTTAGCATTTAGGGAGAGATGATTTTGTAGCATCCAGTTTTCAGTGGTTGAGAAGGCACTTTGAGTTAGGACTTGGAGGTCTGTTAGGTTAGAGGCAGAGCAGACCAATGTGGAATCATCAGCATATTGCACAATTTTGGTGTTAGGGATGGCTTTGTGGAAGTCATTAATAAAGATATTGAATAGTAATGGGCCGAGTATGGAACCTTGAGGTACTCCGGTAGGGGTAGGAAGAAAGGTAGAGGTGGATTGGCCCCATCTCACAGCTTGGGACCTGTTTGAAAGGTAGCTGGAGAACCAGGAAAGAGTCTTCGGGCAAAGGTTGAGATAAGATAGGTGATTTAGAAGGTGGGTGTGAGAGATGGTGTCAAAAGCTTTGGATAAATCCAGTAGGACCGTGGATACTATATTACCGGAGTCACGAGCTGAATTGACGGAGTGCAAGAAGGAGAGAAGGGCGGTATTAGTACTGTGTCCTGGGCGGAAGCTGTGTTGGGTAGGAGAGAGAAGTTGGTGCTTGATAAGGAATGGAAGGAGTTTCAGGTGGATACATTTTTCTAGGATTTTGGAGACAGGAGAGAGAGAATAGCTATAGGGTGGAAATTTGAGACAGTACAGTTTTTGCCACCTTTGTGGAGAGGTAGAATGTAAGTGGTACGCCATACTTTAGGAACATAGGATTCAAGTAATGACCTATTAATTAGGATGCTGATAGGTAGAGCAATAGAGTCAGAAGCTATTTTTAGGAAGGAGGATGGAATGTTATCAGGGGAATTGGAGCAGGGCTTTAGTTTATATAGAAGTTTCTTTATTTGGTCGGTAGATACTGGTTTGAGTTTGAAAGAGGAGGGGAAAGAGCAGATTATGGAAGATTGAGCAGGGAGGGGAGGAAGGTGATTGTTAGTAAATGTCTTGGTTAGCTCAGCGATGGAAGAGGTGAAAAAGGAATTAAATAGTGAGGCTATTTCAAGGTCAGATTTGCTGGTATCTAGACAGGGGTTGTTTTTAGTACCTGGTCTGAGGAGGGAATTGATGGAATTCCAGAATTGTTTGGGGTTTCTAGCATGGTTTTCTTGAAGTTTGATGTAGTAGAACTTTTTATCTTTAATGACTTGTTTCTTGGTTAGGTTTCTTAACTGCTTATACTTGAGGAATATATCGGGTTGCTTGTGTTTAGTGTAGAATTTCCAGGTTTTATCCCTTTGGAGCATTAACTTTTTTGTGTCTTTGGTGAGCCAAGGGGAGGTATTTGCTTTAACTCTTTTTGTTCTTGTTGGAGCTAGAGAGTTAAGGACTGTTAAGAATGTTGAATTGAAATAGCTGACGGCTTCGTCTAATGGTAATATTTTTAGTGGGTTCCAGTGGGTGAGTTTAAGAGAGTCAGAGAAAGAAGTAGGGTTGAAGTTAGAGAGGTTTCGAGTGTGAGTGTAGTGGTGAGAGTGTGGGGAGGTGGGAGAAGCTCGAATGGAGTAGGCAGGGAGGTGGTCCCCTAAAGGGTCAGGAGTGATGCCAGATTTTATAACTTTGTTTGGATGAGATACTAGAATCCAGTCAAGTATGGAGCCAGGGGGATTAGCTTTGTTAGGTCTGGTAATGAAGTTAATAAGTTGGGAAAAGTTAAATAGGTTGATAGTTATTGTGGGATTTGGGTTAGAGATTTTTCCCCAATCAATATTTACATCACCCAAAATGTAGGTTTCTGGCTTAATATTGGAGGACGTCCAGGAGAGGATGTCTTCTAATGTATTGGTATTGTTGCCTGGAGGGATATAGAGACAAATGATGCAGATAATTTTATGGTTGTTCATTTTTAGTAAGCCAATTACTAGTTCAGCATTATTGAATGAAGGGATGGGATGAAGGGTAGGGAGAAATGGACAATAGGTTGGAGTAGATTAGGGCAACGCCACCACCTCTTCTATTAGGCCGGTCAGATCAGAGAGAATGGAATCCTGGGGGTAGGAATTCAGAATCATTAATGTGAGATTTTAGCCAGGTTTCAGTGGTAGCTGCTATATCAGGAGAGTTATGGTTGAGCCAGGCATGGAAGAGGGATAGTTTATTTTTTAAGCTTTGGGTGTTGATGGTGAGGAATTTGAGGTTTTTGTTAGTGGATTTCTTGTTGGTGTTAGGGAGATTTGTAGGATGGAGAGTAGGACCTGGGTTGGGGTGAATATCTCCAGCCAAGTGAATGAGTGTGGGATGGAGGAGGTGTTTATTAGTTTTGTCTTTGGAAAGATGATGCTGGTAGATGAGAGGTTTATGTTTATGGCTAGCATCTGAGCTTGGAAAATGCTTTACTTTTAGGAGGAGGATTGGGTAGGAGGGAACTAAAGAAGCTGAGATGTTGTGGTAATGGGAGGTAAGGTGATGTTGGAGAGTAAGAGGAGGGGGGAGTAACTGGACATGAGTATAGCAAGTGATGTGGTATAGAGATATTAGAAGGAAAAGGAAGGAAGAGAGGAGAAGGATCTTGGGAGAGCATGGTAGTAGTGGTCAGTTGGAGGAAAGTAGAAAAGATAGGTGAAGGGGTGATAGTAATGGGGGAGTGGTTAGGAAGGGGAGGGGACAAGGAGAGTTAGGATTGGTTGGAGGAGGGGGAGGGATGGATGGGGGGGTAAATGTAGAGGTACCAGGGGCAGGTAGGATTTGGGGGCAGGGTAGGGGAGCGGAGTGAGCCCGCAGGGCGAACAGAGCAGGAAGAGCCAGAGAGGCGGGAAAAGGGCCGAAAAACAATCAGTGGCCTAAGGCTGGATAAGTAGAACTACTACAGGGTGCAGGTAAGTGTTTTAAACATTGGTTTACAGTGAAAGCAAGGAAGTTAAGTGTGGTAAGAGAAGAACTCTCTGGAAGTAAGTAAGTATGTAAGTACTTAAATCTGTGAGTGTAGGGCAGGGGCACCTTTGGGCAGAAAGTACTGGAGCAAGGAAAAGGGAAGCTATTGCAGTTCCTTTTATCAGGAATATGCTGCCACCTAGTGGTAAAAGGAGGGAGGTGCACACAGAGAGGAAAAGGTTCCTTGGAGAAGTTAGGCTACAGTGAGTAGACAAAGCTAAAAAAAAAAAAAGGGAGAAGGACTGAGAACTAAGGATGGAGGACTTGTGCAGTGACCAGTGTTAGGCTACTTTCACGCGCACCAGGGTAGAATGCTGCTCTAGGTTAGGAAGATGTTAGAGACAAAATATTTAATAGGTTACATACACTGAGTCTCTTTAGCAAGGGCGAGTGTCCCAACAAATTAATTAATAAGGCACAGGCATGTAGTCCACGGACGTCGTCTTCTTTTGGGAGGAGTAATCCCCTGTCTGGTCAGTGAAGAAAGGGGAACACTCTGGGGAGCAACTGAAAAAGAGTGAGAAAAAATACAATAGGTTAAAATGGGAGTAAGGGGGGAAGAATAGGAAGAAGAATGCAGGAGGAAGACTAAGCAGAGTAGTGGAGGGAAGTATTCAGAGTAGAGTCGGAGGAGGAGAGAAAGTAAAAGGGGCAGAAGTGTAGACTGAGGGAGAGGGAAATAGGAGGCAGACAAGTGTGAAAAGAGGAAACAGCACTGCAGTAGAAGGTCCACAAGATATAAGCTGTAAACATCAATTCGGCATGCAAGCAATATTTAGGTAACAGTATATACAAGCTAAACAAAAACGACAGTGCTGGAGAGTAGTCGGCTTTAAACTTCACAGTTTCACAGTGCTGGAGAGTAGTCAGCTTTAAACTTCAGTTCAGCATGCAAGCAATATTTAGGTAACTGTATATACAAGCTAAACAGAACGAACAGTGCTGGAGAGTAGTCAGGGAACAATATTTGTGTTCACATAGCAATGAGAAAAAAGCAATTGCAGGTTGCTAAATAAACAATTGGTAAGGTGTCTTAACTGTAAATTAAACTTGCCTTCCAACCTTTTAGTAAACCACTACAAACAATGGTTGCCTAAGATAAGAATAGTATGGCGACTGTGAAATAGGGTAGTAGCAAGGTTAAATGTAAGGGTCGCTGGGTTCTAGTAGCATGGGAGCTAGGTCTCACAAGCCACGATGCTGATAGGCAGTGAATTAGTAACAATGTTCACCTAAGGATTTTCAATGCTAAGAAGTGATTGTCGGCAGTAAAAGGTAGTTGCAGGTTAATATACAATGGTCGCTAGGTTCTAATAAGGTTGGGAGCCAGATTGCCAAGGCAGGAGCAGTTTAAAAATGTAATGGTCGCCGATATAGTATAGTGTAGTATGGCAGACTGAGCAATAAATGGTAGTTGCAGGTTGGTGTACAATGGTCGCTAGGTTCTAATAAGGTTGGGAGCCGATGCAGGCTACTATACTGGTGTAGTGATCGACATTTGGAGCTGCTGAACAGACCTCAGTATAGTTCGTTAAAATGCAAGCGTAGTAACCAGCGTCAAACCACTTTAGATGCAAGCGATTGTAACCAGAGTCAAAGCACCTTAACCGACACAATGTATCTAACAAGATAGAGACAGGGATCTAGAAAGTACGTGTTACACGTGTTAGAGCATGGGTAAACCTTCCCCAAAAAGTTTAATACAATACTAATACTCTAGATTAGAGGGCAAAGCATTAGAGCATTGGTAAAACCTTCCCCTAGAAAGCTTAATATGATATTAATATTCTAGACTAGAGGGCAAAGCAACACAGGAATGCACGCTGCTCGGTCAGAGCAGTGAGAAATGTTAGGCTAACCTCAAGGAGTTGTAGGGCATTAGAAGGACTGACTTTGAAAACAAGGATACATTTAACTATGTCTCAAGTAGCTCATACACCTCAGATATAATTCAGCAAGTTACAGCAGCAGTCTGATGCACGAGTGTCAGAAAGTATAGTAACATAAGCATTTACTAAAAGCAAATATAACAGCAGGAAGTGCAATTTCCTTCAATTCATTATAAAAACAGCATGTGCAATTTCCTTCAATTCATTCTACCGAGATGTGGGAGCAGCAGCCTGGACACAGGATTGAATGCACAGGGGGGGGGGGGGACGCGTATGGCCCAGATTTAAAAATGGCGCCTCACAAATCGTTCTGGTGAAATAACATTTAGGGTGGGTAAATGGCCTAGGGGGAGGGGATAAGTAGGGGAAGGAGAAGGTATCGAAAGGAGAGAGGGGGAGGGAAGTAGAGCCAGAGAGTCGGGAAAAGGGCCGAAAAACAATCAGTGACCTAAGGCTGGATAAGGGGAATTACTACAGGGTGCAGGTAAGTGTTTTAAACATTGGTTTACAGTGAAAGCAAGGAAGTTAAGTTTGGTAAGAGAAGAACTCTCTGGAAGTAAGTAAGTATGGAAGTACTTAAATCTGTGAGTGTAGGGCAGGGGCACCTTTGGCCAGAAAGTAGTGGAGCAAGGAAAGGGAAAATACTGCAGTTCCTTTTATCAGGAATATGCTGCCACCTAGTGGTAAAACAGTTTTAGTAGTTACTTTCCACCTAGAGGAAAACAGTTTTAGTAGTTACTTTCCTCATGTGTTTAGAGAAAAACAGCTCTTGTAATCACTTTCCTCATTTATGTAGAGGAAAATAGTTTTTTATTCAGGCATATCCAAGGGTCAGCTCCCAGTGTTCTCTCCTGTCTATCTGATGGAATCTGGGCATCTTGGGGCAATGTAGAAATTGCCTCATGTACACAGACAACCCTCTCCTCCTACCACCCAACACTACAACCTGTGAGCGATGCACTTATCTAGCCAAATTGGAGGTAAAGCTCTCTCCAATCAAGACTGAACTTGACAGTCAAGAGGAGAAGGTAAACATGTGCACCACACCACACTCATCACATAGTCTCACTAAATCTACACCACCAAAATCCACACATAGAAACACAAAACCATTCACGGAGGCTCTCAATAATAATCTGCTCAAGCAACAGAGACCTCCAAAGCAGAAATACAAGCAACCTCCACCCCCCAACACAACCCTAATGACACACAGCCCGCAGACTCAGTGTGCCACTCAACCACAGCCAATAAGGCAAATCAATGTATCCAACACACTAGTCATAGGTGACTCTATAGTCAGGCACACTGATGTCCCACTCACCAGGCTAAAAAAGGAGAAGGTTACTGTCAGCTGCCTTTTGGGTGCCAGGATCCGCCACATAACCCACGCACTCAGGTCACTCCACAACAAATACAAATATGACTCTGTCATTGTCCATGTTGGTGTGAACGACCTGAGATGTACCTCCCTGGACTGCATGAAAAGAGACATGGAAGAGCTCTCCGATCTTGTAGCCCAGGCAGGTATGACCCTAGCCCTGAGTAGCATTCTGCCATCACCCAGAAAGATGCCACAGTACAAGGAGAAAATGATTGACTTCAACAATTGGATAAGCTTCTGTACCATTCTAAAGGGATCCAGTATCTGTCTGCTTGGGATGACATGGTCGACAGACCACGATGCTTCGCCAGAGATGGCCTGCACATGTCACCCCTGGGATTCCGAATACTGGCTAAGGTTCTTGCCGCCTCTATAGTGCCTTTTTTAGGCAAGGTTCAAATGACAAATTCACCACCTTAAAAGGAACAGGCAAGCAAAAACTGAGGGTGATGCTACTCAATGCTAGAAGTCTAAATCTCAAAATGCACTCACTTGAAGCACTCCTTAAGATGGAGAACATCGATATGTGTGCAGTGATTGAGACCTGGTTCAACGGTCCAGAGAGCACCCCTGCACTACCAGGCTATAACTCATACCACACTTTTCGGCCATGTAACCTGGACCGGAACACAAAAGGCGGAGGTGTGTCCATATTCATTAAGGATATCCACACCTCCCGGCTAGTTGCTCAGCATAATGCAGCCGAGGTTATCCAAGTGCAACTAACTCTGGGCAAAACTGCAATCCAAATTGTAGCATGCTACAGATCATCCACCATGCCCCAGGATTCCCACTCCTCTTTTCTTGATGTACTGGAAAATATTAGGGTTCACAAAAACACCCTAATAATGGGCGATTTCAACTACCCCACCATTAACTGGGAAAACTACTCATGTACCAACTCCACTCAACACTTTCTGGAATTCATAAACTCCAATGCCCTGGATCAACTTATCCACACCCCCACCAGGGGCAACAATATCCTAGATCTAGTCATTACCAACATGAGTGACCGGTGTTCCACACCTGAAGTCAACGCCTCATTGGTCCGATCTGACCATAAGCTAATTACCCTAGATATCCACAACCTGCCCCCACCCCACCCCCCATTAAGGAAACCATGGTAACAAATTTCTCCAAAGCCAACTTCATGTTTCTTAAGACAGACGTGGTGAACTTCATGACACCCATGCAGATGGACAATACAGTTACGACTACTGAATCCTACACAATTGCACTTTATAAGCACTTACATGAGTGCATGGATCATGCTATCCCAAACAGAACCAAGACGCTATCCTCCAAAAAAAGGAAGCCAATCTGGTGGTCCCCTGCCATAAACAAACTGTACAACAGAAGGAAGAAACTCTTGCAAAAGAGAGTAAAATCTCATGAGTGGAGGAACTCCCTGGTCAGCCTCAGTAAGAAGTTGCGATCCCTGATAAAATCCTCCAAAGCTAGTTACAAAAACAAAATCGCCACTGATTCTAAAGACAACCACAAAGCATTCTATAGCTATGTCAAGAATCTCAATGGCAACACTCATATCTGCTCTGAGTTACAGCACAATGGCACTAAATATACAGACCCAACTGATATTGCCAACATCCTGGCAGATAGGTTCAGTGCTAACTTTACCCTCACCCCCTAAAGAGCCCATCTCTATACCGGAAGAATGCAAAGTTCCTGTAATCACGGCTGCACAGGTAAAAAAACACACTCTCCAAAGCCAAGAACACAGCATCCATGGGACCAGACAACATCCCAGGCTGCGTTCTACATGAACTACAGAACGAACTGGCACCCCACCTAAGTACCATGTTCAATCATAGCCTCACCTCAGGCTTTGTGCCTGCTGAATGGCACACTGCAACAGTTATCCCACTCCACAAGGGGGGAGCCACCACGTACCCCGGGAACTACCGCCCCATTAGCCTGACGAGCCTGGTCTGCAAGGCCATGGAATATATCATCATGAAACTTATAAATAAAGACATTGGTAATCTCTAAACTCTGGACCCCAGCCACTTTGGGTTTGTAAAAGGCAGATCACGTCTCCTAAACCTGATAGACTTCTTTGAAGCAGTCACCAAAGCCACAGACAAGGGTAAGGTGGTTCACACAGCCTATCTAGATCTTGCCAAGGCTTTTGACACCATCCCCCACTCTAGAATTATAGATAAACTCACTAAATTAGGTATAAATCCCTATGTCACTAGATGGGCTGCCAACTGGCTCACTGACAGAACCCACACTGTGAAAGTAGCAGACTCCAAATCTGACTTCAGACCAGTGACAAGTGGAGTACCACAGGGGTCAGTCTTGGGTCCTCTCCTGTTTAGTATCTACTTCTCTGAAGTACAGGTTAACACAGAAGGTCTTTGGCTAACGAAGTTCGCAGATGACTCAAACTAGGGGCCATAATTGAAACTCCTAACAATGTACACATCCTACAAAAAGGCCTGACTGAGACAGATGCCTGGTGTCAAAGCCATGGCCTCAAGCTCAATGCCAAAAACAGCAATGTCATCCCCTTTGGTAAAAACTCTGTACCCATGAACTACAACATAGGCGGTAGTATACTTAACACCAAAAGTGTGATAAGAGACCTTGGGACACAGGTGGACAGTAGTCTCTCCTTTGATAATCACATTGCCACAGTAGTCAGGAAATCCTTCTACATGGCACACCTCATCACAAAAGGTTTCTCGTCCAGAAAAAAACAGGTCATTGTTCCCCTCTACTCATCACTCATTAGACCCATTATAGAGTACAATGCCCCTTTTGGTATGTACCTCACAAGACATCTACAACAACTGGAAAGGCCACAGAAATACCTCACAAAGAGCATTATCTGCCTCAAACAGATGCCCTATGCAGACCGTCTCAAAAAACTCTAGCTTTACTCCGTCGCATATCGCCTACTCAGAGGTGATCTCTGCCTAACATACAAAGCTATGTCAAACCCAGAGCTGTTGGGCATGCTCCACTTAAAGAAATCCCAATCCCTCCGAGCTACACGCTCTAGGGACCTAAACCTTGTCACCACAATAAACAAAACATGCCGGAGGGATAGATTCCTCTCCCAGAGACTTCCCATACTCTGGAATAAACTGCCTATCTATATCAAACAAAGCTCCTCATTAGCACTCTTCAAGAAAAATCTTGATGACTGGATGGGAAATAGGAAATTCACCCCGGGGATCACCTCTGTGGCTCTGCTCAACAGTGGCACAGGAAAACAATTTTCTTGGGTGGAAAAAGCCAAGGTACCTTTCTGGCTGGCCTTGTATAGGCCCCAGGGCCAAAAAC
The DNA here is from genome assembly GCF_019279795.1 of Protopterus annectens. NCBI lineage: Eukaryota > Metazoa > Chordata > Ceratodontiformes > Protopteridae > Protopterus > Protopterus annectens. Next base: position 638,865,918 of record NC_056739.1, on the reverse strand, counting down.
CTAGTACCTACCTATGAACCTATAAGAAACCACACCAGAGATTGCACTTTTTAAGAAGGCTGAGGAGAGCAGATCTCCCATCACTTCTCATTACTTTCTACAGAGGTACGATAGAAAGCATCCTGATGAACAACCTCATAGTATTGTATGAAAGCTGCTCTACCTCTGAGCGCAAATCCCTCCAGAGAGTGGTGAAGACAGTCGAGAGGATCAGTAAGACCACCTTACCAATTATCCACGACTTGTACTTATCCATATCTCTCAGCAGGACCAGAGGAATTATTAAAGACTGCAGTCACCCTGCTTACAAACTGTTCCTGCATCTGTCATCTGGAAAGCGTTTCTGAAGCAGGTTCACAGTGCAATACTCAAATGTCTCTTTCTGTGCAAGGATCAATGCTATGTCTTAACCAAGTACCCGTGCAATGCTAAACTCTCATACAAGTAAGTGTTCAGTTCGAAAAGTGTTAAAATGTGTTTCTAATTATGTGCAATATTAGTCCGTCTACCTGCATGTTAGTGATGTAACAGCTAGGTGTTATACGTGTAAATGTCTGTGAAAATAATCTATATGTTGTCTGCACATTGAGTCCGGGGACACAGAATTTTGTTCAGTTTTTGCACTTGTGTGATTTCTGATTGACAATAAAGTTTACTTTGACTTGACTTTGACTTTAGTCATATGAGATGTTCTCCTTTCTATCCAGACCAACCAGGAATGCCATAGACAAAGGCATTCTACTAGCACAGCTTGAATATGGACTACCACTGGCTGCATCAGCATCCAAGAAAAACTCCTCCACCATCCAAGCTATAAGCTATTAGTTCTGCCATTTTATTATTATCTCTTCTGGAAATGAGTGCCACTGTATCATGCTTAATAAAGCCAAATGGCTACCTGTCCAATAATGTGCCAAGTCCTGGATCTCAACTCTACATGCCCCTCAAAGAATGCTAATGTCCTTCCCTTGTCTCTAATCTATTCAGATGACTCCCAGTTTGCAATCTAAGAAGCCTTAACTACAGTGGTCCATTTCTTCAATGTCCCAGAACCAGACTTCATCACACTGTCAATGTCTTCTCCATTCTAGATTCCAAACTCTGGGAACTCATCCCTAATAAAAGACCTTACCTCATACCCCTCATTCCATGCCAACCAACTTTTCACAATTCACCTTTAGTTTCAGTCAGGAAGTGATGCCATACTTAGACATTGAAATTAGAAAGGACAGGATATCTGGTAGGTATATGGTCAAAATATTGAGGAAAACTACATACTCAAATGCATTCTTACATTTCTCTAGCTGCCACCCGTTCCACCAGAAACATTCAGTTGTCAAAGGACAACTAGTAAGGGTAGCAAGAATGGTCACGGATGAGGCTGAATTTGTTCTCCAGTGCGACAATTTAAGAGGGATGTTCCTCAGATGAGGATATCCTGATAGATTAATAATGAATTTAGTTGAACAGGTTAAAAATAAGAGACCCCTTGGGATTTACAAACCTATCCTTAGTAAAGGGGAAATACAGGCTCCCAATATGGGACTTATTGATAGTACTCTGAATAGCACAAGTTATATATGAAATTCTCCCAGTAATTCTTCTTCAGTGTATCTTGTCCCTCTCCTTCCTTCTGTAGTCTTTAGCCCAGCCCTATATAACTTGGCACTGTTTATCTTAAACTTGTGTTACCTCTTACCTGGAACTTCTAACTACTCCACTATAATCTGCTGGTCACAGATTGACTCTGGGACCTCTTCCTTCACTTGCTCTAACCCACTCCGTTCGCCCTGCGGGCTCACTCTGCTCCCCTACCCTATCCGCAAATTTCACCCACCCCCACTACATCTCAACTTATACCTCCTTGGCCACACCCCCACTCTGTGTCAACCTATAGACTACCCTATCTTGTTACATACTTAACACAACTCCTAATTACTTAGTACCTCCCTTTATCTAACCCCCTCTATACAACCTCACCAATTACATTTTCTTGCTATTCAATTTTTCATCCCACTGCCTTAGCCTTCATTTCACCTTAACATGCTTATCACTGCCATACCTAGACTCTTTTACTTGTTCCTCTTTTTAATAATTCTTCCCTCTCTACTTATATCACATAACCTCACTAGTTATGAATACCTAAACCATACTAGTTTTCAACATCCCTTAAAACAAACAACTCCTCTCTCCCTTTCATCTCCACCAATTCATTGTAACGCAACATTTTCATCATCCTACCTTCTACCTCACTTTCATAGATTAACCCACATTAGGTACCTCCAACTGAGAAAACCATACTGTAATTTTTCCAAACTCTTAAAACACTTACATACACCACAGCAACACCTACTTTTACATGGTAACATTCATCCTAATTCAGGCCCAGAAAACACCATCACTAATTCTCAACCTTTCCATACCACCTCTGAAACCCCAATTAGTGACCCCAAATCTCTTCTCATAGCTCACCTCAACATACGTAGTTTAAACAATAAAATTACACAGCTACATGCACTACTAGGTTTATACTCTTTTGACATCCTATGTCTAACAGAGACTTGGTTCAAGCCAGTAACTAGTGACGATGATATAATACCACCTGGATATAATATCCTGAGGCGAGATCATCTAAACAAAAAAGGCGGTGGGGTAGCAATATTGTATAAATCTGAATTACAAATTACTATATTGGATACTTAACCTCCCACTCCTAACAATGCTGAAATCTTAATCACTAAGCTCCAGACTAATACAAATAAATCCTTATACATTATCTGTGCCTATATCCCTCCAGGTAATAACATTAATACTCTTGAAAATTCACTTAGCTGGTTGTCCACATCCTTCCCACAAGAAACAATACTCCTTGGAGATTTTAATATCGATTGGTATTGCTGTACTTCAGCCAAACCTACTACTCACATAAACCTTTATGGCTTCTATCAGACCATCACCTCTACTACCAGAACCCACAAACCTAGCAATAAAAATGTACCTTAGACTGGATATTAGTTAATAGTAATCCTCTCCTATATAAAACAGGTACATTGCCCGATGATATTAGTGACCACTCTCTTAACTTTATAAGTAGACAAAAGACCACTATTCCCAACCAAATTACCTTTAGGACTGCCAAGAACAAGAAAAATCTAAACCCAGACAGCTACCTAGCTGAGCTCAAAGTTGCAACCGGTCACCCCTAAAATACCTACCTCTTGATGAAGTGGTGTCATACTTTAATTCCAAACTCCTGCTATTCTTGACTGCCATGCCCCTTCTCATACAGTGAGGACCAGGAACAAACCTGCTCCTTGGCTCTCTAAAGAGACCAGGCACAAAATGCTACAGAGAAATAAGATGTGGTCCAAATGGAGATATACAAAAGATCCTATAGATCATCAAAACTTTAGACAGCTTAGAAACACTACTAAAAAACTTAACTATTCTTGACAAAAAAAAACTATTACCATAAACTCCAACAAACCCAACCACATAATCCACAAAAAGTCTGGTCAGGCATTAACAGGCTACTTCATCCAGGTCACTCCAAAACTCCTACCCCTTCTAACTTAACTCAAAACACTTCCATCCAAATTGCAGACACCTTTAATAGATTTTTCTCAGAATCAGTTAAATCACTAGGTAATATCTAATCCCCAACTAGCACCACTACACCACCCTCGATAGCTAATAATCCTCCTGCATTTACTCTACAATCACTGCCAACAACACCCGTCCATACGCTTCTCCAAAAACTTAAACCTTGTACTCCATGAGATGACCTCCTCCCAGCTCAATATCTGCAAATGGCAGCTGGTGCACTAGCCTACCCTATTTCCATCTTAATAAACAGAACGATTACAGAATGTACCATCCCTTCTCTTTGGAAAGTCTCACATATAATCCCATTGCATAAGGGTGGTAACTCAACTGAACTCACTAACTTTCAACCCACTTCCATACTCTCTCCATTAGCAAAAATCATGGAGAAATGTATCCACGAGCAGCTACTCTGGCATCTCCTACAAAACAAGCTACTGGCTGTCTGCCAGCATGGCTTTAGACCATGCCACAGCACTACAACTGCTCTTTTATCCTTCTCTGACTGTATTAATAAAAATCGAAATAACAACCTGCTTTCCTCTGCTCTCTTTATAGACCTCTCTAAAGCCTTTGACAAGGTTAATCATCAATTATTGTTAGATACACTACAATCACTTTCCTTAGATACTCAGGCAGTCAAATGGTTTAAGTCTTATCTAGGTAACAGACAACAGGCAGTCCTCTGGGACAATAAACTATCTACTCAGCTACCAGTCACTCTGGGTGTCCCACAAGGCTCCATTCTGGGACCTCTCCTCTCTTCTATTTTCATTAATGATCTGAAAACTACCCACCCCCAAACCACCTGCATACAATATGCTGATGACTCGACATTAATCTGTGCCGCAGCCTCTTCAGCTGAACTCCACTCCAGTACCCAAAGAGTACATACCTTAGTTGAAAACTGGTTCCATCAATGCTGCCTCCTCCTTAACCCAAAAAAACTAAATTATTACTGTTCACTCCCACACAGAAGTCAAGTCTACCCATATTAATTTCACAATTACATCAAATAATAACACTGTAATAGCACCCGACACAACCACCAAACTCTTAGGTGTAACAATTGATCATAGTCTTAACTATGACAATCACATAAACTTAACTATCAAAGCAGTTAATAGAAAACTTGGTTTCCTTTACAGGCTTAAAGCCTTTCTTACACCCTCTGCCAGGACTACTATTGCTCAAACCCATTTAATCTCCACCCTACTCTATGTCTCCCCCATATATACCAAACTATCTAAAACTAATCTAAACAAACTGGCAAACTCCTATAACAACATCGCCAGATTTGCCATTGGCTCCCCTTTTAGAACCCACCACTGCCAAAATCTGAAACAGCTAGGATGGCTGGAATTTCAAAACCAGGTTCTTCTTCAGCAACTTACTATCACTCACAAGGTCCTGTACCATCCCACTAATACTCCTGTACTCTGTGATCTTATTAGTCCTTATATAAATCTCAAAACTCTACGCTCAGCAAATAAGTTACTAGTTGACACCCTTAAATCCAATAACAAATCTGGTGACTGCCTGTTTACTAACTTTGCTGGAACCACTTGGAACAGACTTCCAAATGATATAACTTCCCTTATATCTACTCCACTGTTTAAGAACCAACTAAGAGTCTTCCTTAAATCCCAGTGGTTATGTACATGTTCTAAACCAGACTGACACCCTCTCCCCTTGCTAAAATACCTCTAAACTTCCTCAACACTGATATCCATTTCTTATTTCCTTCACTATTTGTTTAGGATGCTCTATAATTTTTTTTCTAGTTTTAACTCAGTATTTTCTGTTCCCTGTCAAACTACTACATAATAAAAACTAGCCTTTTCAGAGATTTGTTAGATGCCATGCCCTGTGTGCATCTATGTATATAAAATGTTTGTTACATGCCATGCCCTGTGTGCATCTATGTATATAAGATGCTTGTTACATGCCATGCCATGTACATCTATGTATATAAGATGTTTGTTACATGCCATGCCCTGTGTGCATCTATGTATATAAGATGTTTGTTACATGCCATGCCCTGTGTGCATCTGTGTATATAAGATGTTTGTTACATGCCATGCCCTGTGTACATCTATGTATATAAGAAGTTTGTTACATGCCATGCCCTGTGTGCATCTATGTATATAAGATGTTTGTTACATGCCATGCCCTGTGTACATCTATGTATATAAGATGTCTGATAGATACTAGCTATTCATTTCTTTTTGCTTTCTATGTCTAACCCACTGCTCTAAATCTGCGATACCTATTCTTCTATAGTTATATCAACTGCTCTAAATCTCTTTACACCAACTCTAACATAATTATTTTTTCTCACTTTTTTTCTTATATTGTTATTTCTTTTTCTCTTTCCCTTTTTTTCCTCTCTCACCTACTAACTTAAATTAAATCTATGGTAAAGTGTTTTTTTTTTACATTATTTAGTGTTATAATGTTTTCTTAAAGTAGATGCTTTTTATCTTTATTCAATTAAATTAATACTATTTTGGAGCTTTTCTCCCTGGGCCTCTACTGAAAATGGACATATATCCAGTTAGATTAGCCCGGTCAACAAATGTAAAATAAAAATAAAATAGATAAATATTAATTTCATGGTGAGTTTTATCATGCCATTTAGCTTGGATGCACCAGTTCTTAGTAGTATTATTTATAAAAACTGGAGTCTATTAATGAATGACACCTCTATGGTAACAAAGGTGGGCAAACATCCTAAAATGATTTTTAAAAGGGGGCTTAACATGAAAAGTTGGCTAGAAAATAGAACCTTTTGTCATGTAAGACATCCTGGAATGATTAAATGCGAGATGTGTACATATTGTAAATTCATGGATCCAGGTTGTACATTTAGTGTTAAAGGTGTTAAATTTAAAACAGACAAGATATATAATTGTAATTTGAAAATGGTAGTTTATTTAGTCATGTGCCAATGTTGCCCCATCTACTACGTAAGACAGAGAGGAAATTTAAAGAATGAGTATATGAACATCGTTGTTGCATTAATAAGGGCAAACTAGAGAATGCCCTTGTAAAACATATTTCAGTCCAAAATGATAATTGCTTTAAATTCCGTGTTACTGATCAAATTTTCCCTGATAGTACAGGGGGCCCTAGTTCCCTAAAATTAGAAGAACTGGAATTGTTTTGGCAAATACGCCTGAATGCATACTGTTATCCAGGCATAAATGATGCATGTTCTACATTATGTTTATTAAAACTTAAAAGCCTTGTTAGATAATAACATGTTTTCACACTTTAATTAATTTTTATATAACTTTTATTTAGTTTTGTACATTTGTACGTACTTTTATATGTAAGTTCTTTTTTTATCTAAAGTAAGTTTATTTATGTGTAAATATGTAATTTATTAAGAGAGTGGAGGGGAAGGAGTAAGAATGTCTAGTATTCTATTGGCTTGGAATAGCACACATAACGAGTGAGGAAAGATTTTTAAATGTGTTGTCTTCTTATCTTTTTATCTGAAGAAGTTCAGGTTATTTGAACAAACGAAAAGCATTTAATAAATATCCATTGGACAGTTGCCTGTGGTTGCTGTTCATTTGATTTAGTCTGTCGGTCTTTGGAGTTTTTTCTTTAAATGCACCATCAAGACCGTCTGCTGAAGGAGTTATTGGTTATTTGCTAATGAAGCTCTGGAGGAAGCATGCATAATCACTGGCAAAGGAGGAGAAGTTGACAGGTACATGATAGTTACATATACTTGTGAGCTGGATAGGGCACCAGTTAGTGATTTTATTTGTCTCCAGAGCTGCTTAGGTTTAGACCATTTTTGCATTGTTTGTGTTTAAGGTAAGTCCTTTGGCTGAGTTAGTTAAAAATCTTACTTCAATTTATCTTTGTTAACCAGGAAAGTCCAACTCCGACTGAGTTTAGCTAAACCCCTTTTCAGTGGAGCCCTGGGAAGAAAAGCTCCTCAGGTTTTTTAGAAAAATGATCAAGATTACAGATGGAATGACAGTATAAAACAGTACACAGGTATTTATACAACAAGATATTTTAAACATCCTGCTTACATTTGCATATATATTACAATATATAGCATCATATATCTTATTTACAAGGTGACCTTATGAGTCTAAATCAGTTGCAATGTAGATTCGTTTAGACTTACTGGAGTAGCAGGGAGAGTAAGACATGACATACAGAGTATAATCCAAGCGTTTATTATTTTGGTGGTTAGTGTAAGATCAGGTTTCATTTAAATGTAGTTTGATAGACAAAAATATAGTATTCTCTGCATAGACCTAGAAATGCAGCCATATTAAAGCAGGCCTTCATGTTTTGCATGCAGTTTCAGTGAATGCATTTTCAATCAGTGAAAATAACCTTCAGTTAAGAATATTGATAAAAATAAAACGTGCTAATAGAAGGTGCAGTACACTGAGTGCAAACAGATCTTATTTAGATTGTATAGGCTTGGGAAAAAGAAGTTATGTACTCACCATAACATTCCATCTCTGTTGTCCATTTTCATTCTTCCTCAACATGTGGGTTCAGAGACGATCCTCAGATCTGATTTGGCTGCTTTTTACAGCTTGTGGCCTACTACAAACTCTTGAGCTCCTCCCTTACCCATAATGCTACGATCCCCTTCCATATTTCTAGAGAACCGTGTATAAATAAGGAAACCACTATCTGGAGCTCAAAAAGAGGAAAACTGGCTCCTCCAGCTTCCTCTCGTTCTTCCAGAAGTCAAAAAACAGAAAGGATAGGGGGTGGAAGGAGGGGAGTTGAGGAAGAATGAAAATGGACAACACAGATGGAACATTATGGTGAGTACATGACTTCATTATCTGATGTTGTCAAATTTCATTCATTCTTCAACAAGTGGGACAGAGTCCCCAGCTACCTGAAAGCCTGGGTGGACTCTAAGAAAAAATATTCCTGAGTACTGGTTGAGCTGAAGGCTGCTCTTCCTCTAGAGACCAGATCAACTTTGTAATGAGTAATAAAAGTATGAAGATTAGCCCAAGTCGCTGCAGCACAAATATCATTTATGGAAAATCTGGATAGAAATACTGAAGACATTGCCACAAATCTGGTTGAATGAATGTTCAGAGGTTTTGGTAAGGACAAACTCAACTTACTCTAGACAAAAGAAATGCAATCAGTTAACCACTTGGCAAATGTCATTTTGGTAAAATATGTACCCAATCTTGAATCTAAAAGAGAGAGAATCACTGATATGATTTTTCTGAAATTATCAGTTCTATGCAGAGAGAAACATAATTGTCTATGAACATTCAATAAATACAAAATGTATACCCCTTTATTGGAGAAATTGGGAAAGAAAAAGTACAGCTGTGTATACTTACCATAAATGTAGATGTTCGAGTGTATTCACTGTTGCGGTCATCACATTAGGGTTACCCCTGCCAGGGTAGCCCTCAGTCAGCCCGAATACCAGAGGCTTAGTATTTCTGCGTCAGTTGCTGTCACTCCAGGACTCATGTCAGTGGTATAAAATCAGGCAGCTGACACCATTACATCAGATTTTCTTGCCCTGTCAGGAGCCCTCAATAGAGAGATAGGTTATGGTGAAAGAACACCACCAGTAGAAAGTAAATACCAAACATTTCTTGTAAGGAGACAGAGAGCGAGAGAAGACATGGGGGTGGAGGTAGGGAAACCAGGACTGCAACAGTGAATACACTCGAACATCTACATTTATGGTAAATGTACACAACTGTACTATGTTCTTCGTATTTCACTGCTGCAGTCATCACATTTGGGTTGACTCCCAAAGCTGAAGAAAAGGGTGGAGGCAGTCAAGAAGACTGGAGGCTGGCTAGGATGCCCTGCAAGACTGCGGTGGCAAAGCCTGCCCTGGATTTGGAGAAGACAGGCAGGTGGTAATGCTTGGTGAAGGTATGAACAGATGTCCATGTTGCAGCCTCCAGGATGTCCCTGGTGGGGACCCCTCTGAGGAAAGCTGCAGAAGTGGAGGTTGCTCTGGTGGAATGTGTCCTGACCCCCTTGGGGGAGGTTTCCCATGCTGCTTGTAGCAGTAATGGATGCAGTGTGTTTGGATATGGCTTTGCCATCTGCTCCTGCAGTGAAGCTGACTAGCAATTGCTCAGTTTTTCTAAAATATTTAGTCCTGTCTAGGTAGATCTGAGCTGTCTGTGCACATCTAGATAGTGCAGAATCCTTCCTTTCCCCCTTGTTTTGTGGGTTAGGGAAAAAGGTGGGCAAATGAATGGATTGATTGAGAGCCACACTGGACACCACTTTTGGCATGAAGGATGGGTTAGTCCTGAGGGAGACCCTGTCAACATGTAAAATGATGAAGGGCTCTACAGCCATAAGTGCATGTAGCTCTGATACTTTTCTAGCTAAAGTGATGGCCAGAAGCAAGGCTGTCTTCCAAGAGAGAAATTTTAACTCTGCTGAAGCTACAGGTTCAAAGGGGGGGGGGGGTACCAGTGTTGGTATGGCCATTCTGGGGCAATCAGGATTGTCCTCGTTTTTTCCTCCCTTATTTTGAGCAGTACCCTTTAAATGAGTGGTAGAGGGGGAAATGTATAGACCGAGAGGTTTACCGACTGGAAGGATACAGCATCCACTTTCCAGGCCTTGCTGTGAGGTTCTCTGGTGCAGAATTTGCTGAGCTGATAATTGGAGTGGTAGGCAAAGAGGTCGACCTTCGGGATGCCCCATTTCTAGGTTACAAGGGTGAAGGTTCTTTGGTCTAGCTACCACTCGTGTGGGTCTAGTAGGTTTCTGCTTAAGTTGTCTGCCAGAGAGTTTAGAGAGCCTGGCAGGAATTGTGCTAGCAGATGTAGTTGCATGGCTGAGGCCGTGTGCCAAAGGGTCATGGCGAGCCTGCACAGAGGATAAGAGTGAGTCCCTCCCTGCTTGTTGATATACCACATCACCGTGGTGTTGTCTGTTTTGATCAGTAGAGGCCCCGGGGAGATTAGGGTTCTGAAAGCTGGCAGGGAGTGCTGAACAGCTAACATCTCTTTTTGGTTGATGTGCAGATATATTTGATTTGAGCTCCATTGGCCCTGAATGAACCTGCTGTCCAGGTGTGCACCCCAGGCACAGTCTGATGCATCTGTTGGAGGGTCTGGGTGGCATGGGGTTGGGAGAAGGGAAGTCCCTTGTTGTGGTAGCATGCTGCTGCCCACTAAAGAAAATCTTTCCTTAGACATGGTATCATTGGTATAAGAGTTTCCAGGTATTGAGAGTGCTGACACCAAAGGCTTTTTATGTACCATTGTAGTTTCCTCATATGCAGTCTAGCATATGGAATGAGTAGAATACAAGAAGCTATGAACCCTAGAGCTTGCAGGATTTTCCTTGCGGATAACTGGGTCCTGGTAGCTAGTTGAGAGAAGTAGGCTGTCAGGTAGGATTGTTTTTCTGGTGTAAGGAATGCCATCTGGGATGCTGTGTCCAGGTTTGCTCCCAGGAATACCATTTTTTGTGTGGGTACTACTTTGGATTTTTTTTCATTGATAGTTTCCCACTGGGAGGTCAGTAGGTCCTTTACAAAGGTCAGGTGCTTTAGCAGCTTTTCCTGTCTGCCTGAATCAGGCAGTCATCTAAGTATGGGTAAATTTGAATATTTCTTTGTCTGTAAGAAGAAATGGCAGGAGACAGACATTTTGTGAAAACTCTGGGAGCAGTAGATAAGCCAAAGGGAAGCACAGAGAACTGAAAGTGCAGTGATCATGCCCTAAAACGTAGGAATTTCCTGCATGATTCCCTGATTGGGATGTGTAGGTAGGCCTCTTTTAGGTCTAGGGTGGCTAAACAAGCATCCTTGGAAAGCATAGGTAGAAGATGCTGGAGGGTGAGTATTTTGAATTTTGGTATTACCAGAAAGGTGTTTAGAATGGATAAATCGAGGATGGGGCACCATGTGTCCTCTTTTCTGGGTACCAGGAAGAGTCTGGAGTAGAAACCTTGGCCTATATGTTCTGCAGGAACATGCTCTATTGCCCTCATAGAGAGCAGGGAAAGGACTTGCTTTTTGGCCTCTACCCATTGGTTTGGGGGAAGATCTGGGAACCTTTTTGGGGTTGGCAGAGTACGGAAATAAAATCTGTATCCCTGGGACACTATGTTGAGGACCCAGTGGTCATTGGTAATGGTGGCCCAGTTGCTTGCGTGGAAGTAGAGTTTTCCTCCTAGGGGCAAGAGCAAGTGGGTAGAGGGAGGGAGTGGAAGTGTAAAGTCATTGTGAGCTCTTACCATAAGGGGTGGCTTTGCATTCCCTTGTTCCGAAGAGGAGGAAATCCATTGCTTAGATCTCTGCATTCCCTGGGGCTGTTGTCTGGGGGGCCTGCTTCCCCTGGGTCTGGGCTGAGCTGACCTGGAGGGGGCAGGAAAGGACCAGTGCTTGGAGGGGCAATGCCTACTGAACATCAGTGGCTGAACCTGTACGCAGTTTAACTGTCTGCATAGACTTAGCTTTTTCTTCCATCTTTTTTAAGACCTCTTCTGCCTTGGTGCCAAATAAGTTGTCTTTGTGCAAGGGTGCATCCAATAATTTGGATTTGACATGGTCTGGCAAGGGCTTTTCTTAAGCCAAGCATGCCTTCTAAGGACAGAACCAGTGACTGCTGCCCTGAAAGATGCTTCTAGGGCGTCAAAACCACATTGTAAGGTGTGCTTAGTTACTTGACTTGCAGAATGCATTAACTCTTGTAACTCTTTTCTGCACAAGCAGGGAAAGAAGATATTTTTTGTTTGAGGAGTTACATGGTATGTTGCTGATATTTCAGCATATGGAACTGACAATTTAATGCTCTAATAGCAAGAGTAGCAGAGGTGCATACTTTTTTATCCCATCTGTCTAATGCTCGGGAATCCCTATCTGAGGGGGTGGGATTCTTAGTTGAAGTTGCTTTAATTCCTTAAAGTCCTTGAGAGATGTCCTCGGGGTCAGCAATAGGATTTTTAAAAAGAAATTTGTGAGAGTCAGGGACTCTATAGTATTTGTCAGGTTTCCTGGCAGCAGGAGGGAGTGTGTCAGGGGTCAGACTGGATTCCATGAAAACATCATCCACAACATCCAAGACAGAAGGGATGGCCAGAGGTCTGTGCTGTGGAAGATCTAAGAATTCTCTGAGTCTCTTTTTTGACTGAGGATAGTTCTGACATTTCCATTGGAAATGCTCCCTTAAAGTATGTAGGGTTTCTCCAAAGGAAACGTCCTCGGGTGGAGAGGCTAAAGGCATGGATTCCTCTACACCAGAATCCTCATAAGCAGAGAGGGGTTGCATATCTTCATATTCAGATGCATCAGAGTCATTGGACTCCTGTTCAGATAATAGTACTGGAGGCAAGTCTATTTTTCTTTTGGAAGGGGTAGCCTGGCTTCCCCTGATAAGCATTATAAGGTCTTCAGCCATCTTAAGCATTTGAGAATTATGGAAGGAAGCAAGTGCTTGAGCTTGGGTCGTCGGTTTTTTGGGTGTGGTTCTTATCCTAGGCCTTAGAAATTTGGTAGTTTTCAAAAGAACTGTAGATGCGAAAGAAGTAGTCAGTCTGTGTCGAGTATTGGTAGTGCAAAGTACTTCCTCAGTAGATAGTAAGGTTTCCAGTTCTCAAATTGCTCAGCAGCTCCGGACCCATCCAAGGTGGAGACATCCGCAGGATCCTTAGTCGAAGAAGAGTCTCGTGGCATATCGGACTCAGAAAGGGTCACAGTAGCGGTCTGGGAATCCATAGAAGTGGGCATCACGGGCTGCAAAAGCACCTCACTGAGGACAGGAGAACTGACAACTAGTTTAACGGAAGCGTCGTCAGCAGTCTTGGACCTGTGCGGTCTGTCTCTGTCTTTATCCTTACATTTTTTCAGAAGATCAGTTGTCGGATGGCTTACCAAAGCCATATCAGAATTCGAGGACTGAGAGCGAAAATATCTAGCTACAATAAGGGCCCAATGACATATAGTTCTGGTGTTGAACAAATCACAAAAGCGACAGCAGGGGATGTCGTGGTCTGGCCCTAAGCAAGTGGCGCAGTAAGAATGAAAGTCTCGGTGTGGTGTTTGCTTTCCACAGGCGGGACAATTGTTAACTTTTTCTAACATCGGTTACTGCAAGATAAAAGGATCCCCAATGGGGTACTTAGCTTTAGAAGACTTCAACTTCAATTCGGAAATGAAAAACTCAGGTAGTGGCCGACCAGCACTCATGCAAACTGGTTCTGCTTTGGGCTCCTCGGCAAGAAAGACTGGTCTAATGGCGTCGGCTGCCTGATTTTATACCACTGATGACCTGACGTCAGTCCTGGAGCGACAGCAATAGTTGCAGAAATACTAAGCCTCTGGTATTCGGGCCGACTGAGGGCTACCCTAGCAGGGATAACCCAAATGTGATGACTGCAACAGTGAAACACGAAGAACATGTGGGAGGTTAATGGATTCTTTTATGTTGGAGCCCGACGCCACCTTAGGAAGAATGGATGGGTTAGTCCATAGATTTATTCTAGCTTTATGGAAAACCAAATAAAAAAGTTTAGATAGTAAGGTTTCCAGTTCTGAAATTCTTCTAGCTGATGTAATAGCTACCAAAAATATCATTTTCCAGGTTAAAAACTTTAGGTTACATTTAGCAGCTGGTCCAAATGGTGATCGAGTTAGGACTTATAAGACTAGTTTCAAATTCCATGGTGGGGTAGGATCTTTAAAAGGGGTTTCAGTAAAAGGGTCCCTTTAATAAAAGCCTTACATAGTTGCGATGAAGCTAAGGAAGAACTTTCAACTGCAATATGAAAACTTGAAATAGCAGCCAATTATACTTTGACTGTTGAAGAACTAGCCCATTCATTAAAAACAGTGGCCAAAAATTCAAGAACCTTAGGGACTGGTACTGAAAGGAGGTCAATGTCTTTCTGCTTGGTGCAAATAATAAACCTTTTCCATTTACTTTTGTAAATCTTCCTAGTGGAAGATTTGTGGGAAGACAATAGTATATGATGTACAGGGGAAGACAGCCTAGGTTATCTAGCTATCAATAGAATTGGAGAAACCATGCGGTCAACTTTAGGCCCAAAATGTCCAGATGAATCATGTCTGTCATATGAGACAGAAGATCTAGAAATGGATCCAAGATCCACAGGGGATGAATCAAGTGAGGGCAGAGGAAGGTGATCCAAATCTGATGAGGCCAATAAGGGGCAATGAGAATTACTTTGCTCTTCAATTGAGATGCTTTCTGAAGAAATATGGGGATCAGGGGAGTTAGGGGGTAAGCATAAAGGAGAATGGGGGGGCAGTCATGGAGAAAAGTGTCTCTTGGTGACTCCCCCAGTGGGGAGATCAGGGCCAAAAAAACCTGCTGCACTCTTTGTTGAGCAGAGATGCAAAAAGATCATAGCATTGATGGCCCCATTGACTGAATTTCTTCTCTTTAATTTCCTTATTGAGAGATCACTTGTGAGGCAATAGGATGGATCTGCTCAACTTGTCTGCTATCACTCTGGGTTTCCCCAGAAATTGCATTGCTTTCAGAAATCAACTGAATAAAATTACATATTGCCACACACTCATAGCTTCTCTACATAAGTGGTAAGATCTGGTTCCTCCCTGTTTGTACCAGACTACTGCCATATTGTCTGTCTGAATTGCAATAGAGCCTGAAGGGAGAAAGAGTCTTGAAAGACCTGTCATGCTAGGAGGACTGCTCTCTTTTCTATGACATTCATATGCATGTTGGCCTCTTCTGGGTGCCAAATGTCTTAGACTGTCTTTCTCAAGAAATGCCCCCCCCCCCACCTAAATTGGGATGCGTCCATAGTCACTGTGGCACATCTGACAATATAAGTTACTCAGGAAGCTTTAACAGCAACTGTAAGTTCATGCCAAAGTATTTTCTCCCCATACCTCCCAGTCACCAACAGTGTATCACAAAGCTTATCTTTGGTCCACCTCCTCTTTAACATTCTCTCCAACACCCTCCATACATCCACACAACAGGCCTCGCAAATATAGTACACAGATGACTCCACACTCATCTGTACATCTGTCAATATGGCACACCTCCAAAAGTTACTCAGAAAGCTTTAACAACAACTAAAATGTGGCTTTGTAACTCACAACTCATGCTCAACCCTAAAAAAAAAAATACTACTTTTTTACCCAAAATCCCTCTCCCATGAAAAACAAAATTTAAAGTCCTCTCTCTTGATAATACAACCACTAAAGTCACTTCTTATAGCAAGTTAATAGAGATGATAGTGGATGACAATCTGAAATTTCACCTGGATATACAAAATTGCATAAGAAAAACTCATTAAAAACTAGGGATGCTTTATAGTGCTAAAAACTTTCTCACTGACATAACTAAAGGTACACTTACCACTACTTATCTCCTCCCCACACTTCTTTATGGTGCTCCCATCCTTACTAAGCTTCAGGCATCACAAAAATCAAAACCTGAACAATGCTAAAACAAAGTTACAAAATGTACAGCAAACCTCCCTTTCAGAATACACCACAGTGTAGTACTAAAAAGCCCAAATTGGTTAGAAATACCCCCATCAACTAACATACACAACTTCTTATAACCTATAAAATTATCCAGAATCCATCATCTTGTCTGTCACAAAATAACATTCGACACAACTATGTTCCCAGTCTGTGATTACAATCCAATCACAAAAAACTCCTGACTGTCCACAATCCTATCACATCTGCTGTGTATTGTCTGTACTTGTACCATGTTGCTAAGGCCTGGAACTCATCTCTATCCATCAAGTCAATACCTTCTCTCCCATCTTCAAAACTATTCTGAAACACTTTCTAGCCAAACGTTGTCTGTTCTTGCTCAATACCAGGATAAACCATATCCCAAAATGTGAACAAATAACTATTCACACCTTACATCTCCTTAATATCCCTTCTTCACTCACTTCCTAAATTCTATCAATTTCTCTTCCCTTGCTTTCTCTCTGAATATACCATAACCCTGCTTTTCTCTCACTCTGAATTGCAATTCTTGCTTGCATTACACTAACTTACCTTTAATTCCTCAATAAACTGGTGAAAATTCCTCTATTAAACAATCATATAACTTGTATCTATTTTAACCAATATTTTCATATTATGTCTAATTTGGTATAATTATTTAAACTGTAGTTGTTTTGTATTATTTTAAAGACGGTAAAAATATTGTTCTTAAATTGTTTTGTAATACATTTCTTCACAGGTCTCCACTGAAAATGGGCTCCTACCTAGTTGGACTTTCCTGGCAATCAAATGTCAATTAATAAATAAAATAAATAAAGTATCTCATGTAATTGTTACTAAATCCATTTCATCCATGTGCTTTGTTTGTGTCCATTGTATTTTTCAATACAATTTAATTTCAGTATCTGATGTTTATTGGATGTTATTAGTACAATTTATCACCACCTTACTGTAGCCAAATTGTTTTGCATAACATTTTATAAATATATCCATAATCTGTTAAGTCCGAGAATACATTTTACAATCTGCACGGTTCATCAATGTGTATGTCTTTACCCCTACAACATCTTACATATTAATAACATTATTTCCTGTTATGCTCAATATCTTAATACAAGTATGATATTCCTTCAAAAAGTGGTATAATTCTTCATTCTATTTATAATTATCTGTTTGTGTCTTGTACCACGAAAGTCAGGTTGTGACTGAAGAGGGTCTGTGAGCCAAGCCAGTCCACTTACATACTTATCAAAATGAAATTAATAAGCAAGCAAACAGATGGATGAATAAATAAGATAAAATTAAACAATTTCATGCAGAGGTTAAGTTTAATTCATGGTACCTTAGACAGTACAATACAAATCAATTTGCTTTAATTTCTATGTAAATACACAATTAAATGTTTATTAACAGGTACCATGTTATCTGTGTACATTGCTGGTACTCTTAAAGGGCATAAAATACAGTAGGGAGGTGTTCAGAAAGGAAAAGTAGCACACTGTGTAAAGATAAACTATGCAGTAAGTGCTGTCATGCAGGGCATGTAGACTTCAGAAATACTTGTAGCACAATCATGGTAGTATAAAAATTTGTGTGGTCAGCAGTTTATACTAATGACCATATAATGACAAGCAAATAAGACGGATTATGGAAATACATGCATCAATAAACTTTTTGTCTGTGTGTATATATATATATATATATATATATATATATATATATATATATATATATATATATTCTATATGCAGCATGGACATTTGTAGGATACTTGGCAATTATATATTAGGTTGATAAGTTCATAAGTATATACTAGGCATGCAGTTCAAAAGACCATTGAGAAGCATAGCCAGCTAGGCCTGAGTGCTACTGATCAAGGAGCACCATGTTATATACCCCATAGAGTACATACGACTTCTCAGCTATTCATCCAGAATATTTTTTAATACAGCCCACGTGTTGCATTGCTTGATGTCCGCAGGACCTTTATTCAGTAAGTACTGGATTTCTTGGGATATGAACCTACTATGCCAGCATGTCCTATTTCTGTGTCTTTGGTGTGGCTCTTCTTGATGGTGAATGTTTTGTACAGCTGTATGAAATGAAGCAGGATGGAATGGACCATGTACCTACTGATAGACAGCACTCTTTGTGCTAAAGAATGGCATACAGTACAAGAACTGCATGTATCAAAAATGCCTTTGAACCATAGGAAAAAAATGCCATTGACCCCTTGATATAAGTACCACCATGGTAACAGTAAGGCTTATGGAAGGGTGTACAGCTCAGAAACCTTTGTGGCTTCTATGTAAGTATCATCATTTGGGCTTCAACACAAATTTTACATGTTATACCTTTTGTACCACAGTACATCACAGGTAATGTCAGCATGTTCCAGAAGGTGATATATAAGACAGGTGTTTCTATCCACATGGAAGAGCATCAGGAAGATACCAGGCAATCAAACATGCAGGAAACTCAAATACAACAAAGGGTATTGCTGGAAAGTGCAATGTATGTCTTACAGGTAGCACTCATATTCTGCAATTTACAAGATAATAATGTTAGGCATGTTTTAACAGGTTATTTTTCAGCTGTCTTTCATAAGTGTTGTACTGCCAGCTTCCAGATTTCTTAATGTTCTCCTATGATGCACTTGCCCACTGTGCATGAGAAGCTGCTGCTATGCTAAATGAGTGTGGAATGTCACTGAGCATGGGGTATATTTTTTGGGGTCCAAGTTTCATAACTCCACTGTTTTCTTCAATACAGCCCTCACCTAAAGCTGGGTGAGCAGGGTACCATTCTCATGGTAAAAAAATACTCCTTCCCAAGTACTAGTCTATAATGAAACTGACTGAGTGAACTTCTATGCTGGAGGCACAGTATTCAGTAATGTTGTAGACATTGTACTACATTCTATTCTGTGGCCCCTGGTCTTGGAGCCACCTACTGGTTCATCTTTTGACTGGTCATAGGTTGTTCCTATTTATCATTAGAATGTACTTATTCTGACCAATTAAATGCTCCACATAGGTTTGTTAAACAACAGGCTATTAACCAAGTAAATTGCACCAATAAGGAGCCCCAGGCACAATTCCGAGTAAAACCATAATCTTTATTCTAAAGCACAGACAGAATAAAGGTTGTGGTTTTTACCTGGAATTGTGCCTGGGGCACCTTATTAGTTCTGTTCGCTTGGTTATTAGTACTTTTTTATCACATTTTCTAAGTTTTTTTTTTTTAAACAAAAGGCTATGAAAAACAAACTCTTGTATTACTGATGACATACCTTTGGGAGTTTGTCCCATAAGGATCACACTGCCACCCCATGGCTTTGTACAGCCAGATGATAGCTTGCTAGGTGTAATGCTGCCGTTGACATGCTTTAATCTTTCTCTAACATTAGCAGGATGTGTGCTCTCCATTGTTTTACTATTAGCTATATCACTAGAAAACCTGCATCTTCCTACTGTCTCTAAACTGTTGTAGTACCCTTTTGTAAACCATCTAATTACCTGTATTGAGTGTGTTGTTTATTAGCTGCCATTCTCATACGTCCACCAATACTGTGAATTAATTTGTACATGCACTGGTGCTGCTGTTTTCAGTGCCACTCTCTTGAATTGAACCCAGTGAGAAAACAACACAGTGTAAAATGACCCATTATTCTACTCCTCACCTTTTTCCTGACTGCTCCCTGCCTGAACTATACATGTGTTGTTCGATCTGAGATGGGAGTACCTTGTTTGCCTTTTGTTTCTTGGAAGAAGTCCAACTCTGTAGTGGCAACTGCTAAACACTCATGGCCACATGCTGCTGAGCTTTCCTCCCCAAATCCCATACCCCTTGTGTACAGGGATATGACAACAGTTATTCTGAGAAAAAAATATAAGATATACCCTAAACTGATCGACTACATTACAGTGACCATGAAACAGTGGCAGACCACTTTGCAATTAAGCCATGACAAAAGACAAATTATTATCCCAGGGATAAAAATTCAAAGGGGGACATTCCAGGGTACCTCTCTGCCACCACTGCTATTCTGCCTTGCCCTTAACCCATTAAGCTGTCTACTTAACAGCTTAGGCCATGGATATAATTTGGCTCCTAGAAAACAACAAAGTGTAAAGACTTCTCACCTTCTCTTTGTTGATGATTTAAAACTGTTTATCTGAAGAACTGAAGGTACAACTGCAAGTTGTCAAAAATTTTTCAGATGATAGAAGAATGTCATTAGGTCTTGATAAATGTGCAAAACAACCTTTAAAGCAGGAAAACTGCAGCACTAGGAAAACATCAGTTTGGGACAAGAATGTGCTATAAAAGAATTTGAGCAAGACGGAGTGTATAAATATTTGGGGATTGATGAAGGATCAACAAGAAAACATGAACAAATGCAAATAAAACTTAGTGAGGAATACTTTAGAAGGCTTAAATTAATTAATTCTGAAAACAGCATTGACATCTAGGAGCAAAATCCAAGCTATAAACCAATTTGCTCTTCCTGTCCTTACAGTGCTGGAGTGACTGGTCTCAAAACGTGTTGGATAGATTAGATAGGAAAACAAGAAGGATGCTTCATGCTCACCAAATGATTTATAAAACTCAGTGCTAACCAAGATTATATATTCCTCATTCTGAAGGAAGGATGGGCCTCCTTGAAATTGATTATACATATAGATCTGCAGTCGTGGGACTCCACACATCTGCTGACCTCACAAGACCCAAATGTAGTGAAAGTTTTGAAACATGAGGAGAATAAATCTAAGATAACTTCTCTGATTAATCTAGCAGAAGCATATCGGCATCAAGCAGGAATGGAAATCAAACCATAAATAGATAAAACGCATGCAGCAACTGAATGTGCCAAAAAAAAAAAGAATATAAGGTGAAGGACCAGATAAGAAGGCAAGAAATGTGAAAAATGCATAAATACAGTTGCAAGTATAGAAAACTTCTGGAAGGACCTCATGTTGATCAGGAGCAAAAGCAAAAATGGTTAAGGAGAGGCAAATTCAAACCAAGAGATGAAAGGTCAACACTGGTGGCCCAAGACAGTAGGCTACATACACGCTGGTTTACAAAGTCCATTGATCATGTGGGAGAAACAGACAAATGTAGGTTTTGTAAAACTGAATTGGAGGCAGTGGCACACCTCGTTGTTGGCTGTGACACAATAATGGCAGAAGGACTGTATACTGAAAGGCATAATAATGTGGCAAGACTGTTGCAACATGGATTGTGCAAACATTATGGTATTAAAGTGGCTGAAAAACACTGGAAACATGAGCCACAAAGCATCACAGAAAATTATGAGGTTTACATCACATGGGATCACCCATTACCAACAGTTCAAAAGATCGATGCTAGAAAACTGGATACAGTGGTCCATGAAAAGAAGATGAAATCACCACACCCAGTGACTACAGTGTCTTGTGTATAGAGAGACACTAAGTCATAAAATAGCAGGATTTAGGGAAATGAGAGCAATGTGGAAGAAAGATACCCAGACAGTTCCAATAGTAGTAGGAGCAATTGGTCTTAAAAAAAAAATCTACAATCATATTTAGATATGTCACCAATACATGCAACTCCATACAAACTGCAGGAGTCATTACTGGGGACACTGCAGGTGCTGCGAAGAGCACTTTTGGCTGACATCAAAGATTGAAACAATACTAATTTCATGAACTTTAATCGTACTTTGACTTAGGAATGGGGTCCATTCCCGTCATGGTATTAGAAACCCAAAAGATTTGAATAAATTAAAAATGCAAGAAAAAAAATCCAGTGCAGTCTGAGTATGCCAACATACAAGTAAGATTATCATCTCTAAGAATGTAGATGACTGAAGGCAAGAGTATTCTTTTACTTGAATCATACTATTAATAGTCTCATCAGCTGGCATGAACAAAATGGAAAGGTTTGTTACTTATAAAACTAGCAATAAAGGGTCAGTGACATGCATGTTGTTAGGAGCAGTTACAATGTCACCTTACTCGAAATATCTCCTGTATGCCAAGTGTATGTGTGTGCATGCATGTACATATGCAGCTACCAACAAACATATGGGTGTGTGTGTGTGTGTGTACATCTGCATACATACAGACAGATATATAGACTCACACATGTATTTTATGTTTATATGTAGACTTACAAATATATATGGACCTGTAACTACATACACATATACAGCAAGTACGTGTTAAACAACCAATATATATATGCTTTTGCCACTTGAATATTTCCAAAACCACCCAGTCTCTAGTTGTCTCATCCTATTTAGACAGCCCTTATTAGTATAGACCCCTGTTGAGCACCACGTTAGTATAGACCCCGTTTAGAGCATCCATCCATAACACACCCCTCCATCCTTCCCCCCACGGCTAAAACAGAATGGTCAGTTTCTCTCCATTTCTCCTGCCAGCCTGATTCAAATGGGTATCCTGAGGCAGTGTAGCAACTGCCTCATGCACTCCAATATGACCCAAGTAAAATTTCTGAGAGATGCATCTACAATAGCAATCTGGAAGTCTTGATCTCTTGTGCATAGAATAGTAAAACTGAGCAGGTTGTCAGTTCACATACTACACCTCCTATGCAAATCATGCACTCACACAAACAATTGTACGTGGAGGTACTCATCAAAAACTTACCTAAAAAACAGAGACCTCCCAAAAACAAACATGTGACACCTACCTCATAATACAGTACTTACAACACTAATACACATAATAAGACGAGCACCAGTGCCTCAGCAAATAAGCTCCTAAGGCAAAGCACATCTAAACCAAATTTTTTAGTCACAGGTGACTCTTCTGTGAGGCACACAGATGTCCCACTCACCAGGCTGGACAAGGAGAAGGTTACGGTAAGCTATCAGGTGCCAGGCAACGTCATTTCACACATGCACTCAAGTTTCTCAACAACAAGTACCTTTATGACTCAGTCATAGTTCATGTTAGTGTGAATGACTTGAGACATACCTCACTGGACTATATGAGGACAGACATTACTGAGGTCTCTGAATATGTGTCCCAGGCAGGCATGTCCCTAGCCCTGAGCAGCATTCTACCCTCACCTAGGATGATACCACAATACAAACAAAAAATAATTGACTTCAACAATTGACTTAGTTTCTGGTGTTATTCTAAGGGAATCCACTTCCTGTCAGCTTGGGATGACATGGTAGCTAAACCACACTGCTTTGCCAGAGATGGTCTTCACCTGTCACCTCTAGGATTTCAGGTACTGGCTACGGCATTGCCTCCCCCATAGTGCCTTTTTAGGCAAGGTCTCAAGATCAAAATTTCCAATATGAAAATATCCCTCAAGTAAATTAAGGGTTATGCTGCTTAATACTAGGAGTTTAAATCAGAAGCTGCATTCTCTGGAAGCACTCCTCTCGCTAAAGGATGTTGCTGTCTGTGCAGTCACTGAAACTTGGTTCAGGGCTGCAGAGAGTACTCTGGCCTTGCAAGGTTACAATTCCTTCCACACTTTCACACTGCAAAATTAATGTCTGAGAATCAAAGGAGGAGGACTATCTATCTTCTTCAAAGACAAATACACCACTAGACTGGTTAGTCAGGAAAATTCCATGGAGTTACTCCAATTTCAACTAACTGTGGGTAAGACCCCCTTCTAAATTATCGTTAACTATAGGCCCCCCCTCAATGAACCAAGATTCCCACACTGCTTATTTGGACCTACTCAAGTTAATCCAATTACAACCAAACACTCTAGTCATGGGTGATTTTAATTATTCTTCCAATTAACTGGGAAACTAATGAGAGCTCCAGTATGCTCGCACAAAGGTTCTTGGACTTTGTTAACACAAATGCCCTGAAACAAACAGTATGCAACCTCACAAGGGGCTTAAACATTCTCGATCTGGTCCTCACCATCGGGTCTATATTATAAGATTGACGGTTGAAAGCATCAAACAACATATGGCCGACATCAAATGATCGATGTCTTCAAACGTCGACCTTATAAAAAGACAAAAAGAAAAAAGTACCCTAATGAGTTTAAGTAGGGGGGTAAGCCCCCTGCACCCCCCACGTGTCAGATTAGACATTGTCGGCATTCGAGAATATAATATAGACCCTCACCATTAGGGGTGACTGCTGCACCACCACAAGTGTAGGAGTGTCACTGGTTAAATCCGATCACAAATCAAGTCACATTTGAAGTAGATATAACACCTGAACCCCTCAAGAGAAATCTGGCTAAAATATTTCACCAAAGCTAATTATACCCTCCTAAGGGATGGCATAAACAACTTCAAAGCACCAGTTCCCACAGATGTATTTGACAACTACACTAAGGTATATACTTATGCCCTGTACAAACACTTATACAAATGTATAGACACAGCTGTACCTGATAGGATCAAAACAAGATCCCCAAGAAAAAACAACCCCCCAGGTGGACATCTAGCATAGGTTATACAGCAAAAGGAAGCAGTTGCTGTCCAAGAATAAAAAAGAGAGGTCTCAGCACTGGAAGAACACTCCTCTTCTTTAACAAGCAAATAAGACAACTTGCAAAATTCTCCAAGGGCAACTTCAAAAACATTTAGCAACCATAGCTAAAGATAACCTAATGTATTCTTCGGCTTTATCAGTAACCTAAAAGATGGGACCCAGATGTGCGCTGTACTAGCTGTGGATGGCATCACACACACTGATCCTGTGAAAACAGCTAACCTGTTAGCCAACAGGTGTGGTGAAAATCTCACCCCTCTGTCTCCTACAAACATTCCACAAAGAATTCCTTTAACATCTCCCTCACCATGTATCTTCAAACAGCAAGTCATTAATGCTTTCTCCAAGGCCAAAAACACAGCCTCTATGGGACCGAAGGCGTCTCAAGTTGTTTTAAACGGTCTAAAACACAAGTTAGCAACTCTATTAGGTACTCTCTTCAGTCTGTGTACTGGTTTTGTCCCTACTGTATGGAGAACAGCAAAACCATCATCTCCCTTCATAAAAGAGGTACAGCAACAGACCCTGGGAACCATAGGCCTATAAGTTTGACCAGCCCTATCTGTAAGGCCAGGGAATGAATCATTACGGACTTTATAAACAGGGATATAGGTGACCTCCAAATCCTTGATCCGACCCAGTTCAATTTTGTCAAGGGCTGGTCTTGCCTGTTAAACCTGGTGGACTTTTTGGAAAATGTCACAAACGAAGGCAAATCTGTGCATACAGCCTATCTGGACTTAGCTAAGGCCCTTGACACAATCCCACATTCAGGCATTATTGATAAACTCACCCAGTTAAACATCAACCCTTATGTCGTCAGGTGTGCTGTTAACTGGCTCACTGACAGATCACACACACAGACAAAGTTGAGGACTATACCTCAACCAGCAGACCTGTCACCAGTAGGGTTCCACAGGGGTCAGTGCTGGGCCTCCTATTATTTGGAATATACTTCTCAGAAGTTCATTCCAAAACAGAGGGATTGTGGCTGACTAAGTTTGCTGACAACTGCAAATTAGGTGCAATCACTGAATCCCCATAAGATATTAGTATACTTCAAGATGGACCTATGCAGACCAATGACTGGTGCCAAAGACTCAAGCTCAATGCTAAAAAATGCATTATCATCCCCTTCAGTAAAAATGGTTTCCCTGCTGATTATCATACAAATAATAATACCCTAAGCACCACCAGCTCAGAAGTGAGAAACTTGGGAATGTAAGCTGACTGTGATCTTAACTTTGACCACCATGTGTCTACTGTAGTAAGGAAGGCATTCCATGTTGCACACCTCATTAGCAAAGGCATTGCCTCCAGAGCAAAAGAGGTTATAACTCCTCTGTACTCATCCCTCATCAGTCCAATAATCAAGTACAATGCTCCCTTTGGTACGTACCTTACCAGGGACTTGTAGCAACTTGACAGACACCCGAGATTTCTAACTAAAAAAAATTCAGTCTCTCCAGCACATGTCATACATGGACACTGTCACTTTACTAAGTAGCATACAGACTACTTAGAGGAGACTTTTGCTTGGCCTACAGAGCAATCTCTGATCCAAACCTAATGGAAATGCTGCACATTTTCAAGTCAAATGGGACACGAGTCACCCACTCCAGGGACCTTAACCTGGCTTGTGACATAAATAGAACCTGATGGAGAGAGAGTTATGTCTCTCAGAGGTTTCCACTTCTGTGGAATAGACTACCAATCCACATCAAACAGAGCCCCTCTATAATTCTGTTTAAGCGTAGTCTGGATGAATGAATGGGAAACTGTAAATATCTGCCGGGACTTTCACCAATGACCCTCCTAGATATGGGCAGTCATTGCTAATTAAGACCTCGATTTTAAGCAATATTCTTCCTCTAGTTTTATACTGAGTACATACAGCTAGTAAAGACCTTTGGGTCAATAGCCTAGTAACCTCCTATGAACCCCATGGGTGGGGCAAGGAAAACACAAAATTACAAACTTTAGACTCTTAGCACTTCCTGTAACAATCCACCCCAACCCCCACTGAAGTTTGTGAAACCTGACCTGCAGTATGCTAACAGACTTCCCTGAAAACCCTGCCTCTGGGCGAACATGTGACTCACACAGCACTAAAGTGTAAACAAAGTCCTCTAGCAAGAAACTGATTTTAAAATCCTATAGTGTCCTTTTAAATTAGACACTTTAGAAAGAAAGATGAGTGTAATGCAGTTACAATACCTGCAATGGGAGATGAGCTAAAAGGCAAACAGGGGTAGTCACTGAAACACACTAAATGGTACTTAAGCATGACTAAGTGAAAGAAAGTAGGAAGTATCTGAAGTACCATTTATAATGAATGGAAACTAAAGAGATTTTCATAAAAGCCACCTGCATTATGCAGCTTTCTAGAAACATGCACTGTATTGTGGGATAGCAAGAGGTAGACTAAAAAAAATCAATGTTCCAGCAAGATGCTGCACCCCATTTAGGTAGACTGTGGTATAACACATAAGAATATTTTCAATTAGCAATAAAACACAAATATATTTAAAAATGTATATAGGTGAATACTGTTGTATACATAATCGGAGATTAGAGCATTTTTTTCTCATTCTATAGTGTGCACAACAGTTAGGGCTCCCAAAGTTGACCCCAATCTAAACTCCAGTCAATCTCTGGTTAAAGCAAATTCCTCATAGTCATGACTACATGACTCTGCCTGTCTAAATTTCAGCCTACTAATATTTTACAGTAACTTATTTATTCAAGTTAAATAATTGCTGCAAACTTATAAAAATACCTACCCAACCCTATTAATTAGGTTTAGTGCACAGTCACCCACATAAGTGTATTGTTAATAACCACATTCAATAAAGTTAAATTCTTGATTCCACATACCTTTCCTTAGTCCTCCACTGATGGTTTTCACTCTCAGCCCTGCAGGGTAAGTGTGCCCGCTCCATTCTCTCTGCTCACTCCGCTCCCCTACCCTGCCCCCAATTCCCAACTGCCCTCACTACCTCTACATTTATTCTAACCCCTAATCACCTGACCACTAGTCCAACCCCTAATTGCCTAATCTCTAGCCCAACTCACTCTTCTCACCTCCCTCCCACCCTCCAATCCAATTACTTCCTACACTGATCCCAGTCCCAATAACACATTCCAAGCCAACTCACCTCCACCCTTACACACAACCAACCAAGAATACTAATTGTAGCATTCACTCTAAGGTCCATCGTTACCCACACTCACATCCCTATCACTAGCTCTACTATCACTAACCTTCCTCACTTCCTTACAAACAAACCAACCATTGCACAATTACTCATCATACTACCCACTCTAGCCCTCCCTCTCAATCCCACTCACACTTCTACATCTGCCCTACAATTATAAATCTCACAACTACAATGTACGCACATACAATCATAACACCAACTCATTACACTAGGAAAAACACACAGAGATCAATCTCACAAGCAATTAATATTAAAAAGCACATACTGGCACTCCTACAAACTCTGCTAATCTCTGGTGACATTCACCCAAATCCAGGTCCCCTCACAGCCAAACAAACATCTGACCTGCTGATCCTAAATCTCAACATAAGAAGCATTATCAACAAGCTGACCTACATGTATTCATAGCCCACTACAACCCTGATATACTCACCATTACAGAGACCTGGCTTAAATCCAGTATTCAAGATGAAGACTTTCTCCCCCCAGGGTATAATACACTTAGATCTGATAGAACAAGCAGAAAAGGAGGAGGAGTAGCCATTCTCTTTAAAAACACCTTTAACCTCCAACTCCTGCACACCACACCACCCACATTTCAAAATGCTGAAGTCCTATTTTCTGTCCTCTCCTTAAGAAACACCAAGAAGATCAATGTAATAAGCTGCTACATACCTCCAGGCAATAACTCACTCATAATAGAAGACATCCTACACTGGACAAAGGACAACCTACCACAGGAAACAATCCTACTAGGTGACCTTAACATCAACTGGATAGCCTGCAACTCTAGCAGCCCCTCTACACATATCAACTTATATGGGTTCTCTCAACTAATTGAGGAACCAACTAGTATAGGCAAAAAACAAAAAAAGAATCTATACTGGACTGGACACTAACCAACTATCCCAAGCAAATTTATAGAGTAGGCTGTCTCCCAGATGATCTAAGTGATCATCTCCCCAACTTCCTAGTCCACAAACATTCTAATCACCCCAAACCAGTTGTATACAAAATAGTACGAGATGACCGCAACCTTACCCCACAATACCTAAATAAAGTCCTAAGCCACTGCAACTGAGAACCACTATGAACACTAGGGTTAGGCCACACAGTAGAATACTTCAATACTACCTTCTCTAACATTCTTAACAGTCTTGATCCCAGCAGAAAGATCAGAGTTAAGGCCAACTACGCACCCTGGCTAATGGTAAGTAAGGACACTAGAGCCTTGCTAAAAGCCAGAGATAAAGCCTAGAAAATCTGGAAAACTGACAACAGCCCTAGCTCCAGGCAATACTATCAATAGCTTAGAAACAAGACCAAGGCTGAATCCAAAATAAACAAACAAAACAATTTTCTTAGTGCCCAAAGCAAATATTCAAAGAATCTACAAAAATTCTGGCATGCCATTAACTCCCTACTAAAACCAGACAAAACCACTACTCCAGCACCCAACTCTACAGACAATAATACCTTAGACATAGCTTCTCAATTTAATAACCATTTTACTAAGTCCATCTTAGCCCTGTCCAGTCAAATAACCAAAAATAGCCTACCTGAATCGCAACCCAACCTATCCCACAGTACCCTCTCTTTCAGCCTATCACCTGTGCCCACCTCAGCTATCAAAAAACTCCCCCTAAAACTCAAACCAACCACACTGGCAGCTGATTCTAAAGGGATACAGTATCTGTCTGCCTGGGATGACATGGTTGACAGACCACGATGCTTTGCCAAAGATGGCCTGCACCTGTCACCCCTGGGATACCGGATACTGGATAAAGGTTCTTGCCATCTCTATAGTGCCTTTTTTAGGCAAGGGTTAAATGACAAATTCATCACCGTAACAGAACAGGCAAGCAAAAACTGAGGGTGATGCTACTCAATGCTAGAAGTCTAAATCTCAAAATGCACTCACTCGAGGCACTCCTTAAAATGAGAACATCAATATCTGTGCAGTGACTGAGACCTGGTTCAAGGCTCCAGAGAGCACTCCTGCACTACCAGGCTATAACTCATACCACACTTTTCGGCCATGTAACCTGGACAGGAACACCAAAGGCTGAGGTGTGTCCATATTCATTACGGATATCCACACCTCCCGGCTAGTTGCTCAGCGTAATGCATCCAAGGTTATCCAAGTGTAACTAACTCTGGGCAAAACTACAATCCAGATTGTAGCTTGCTACAGATCCCCCACCATGCCCCAGGATTCCCACTCCTCTTTTCTTGATGTACTGGAAAATATTAGGGTTCAACCAAACACCCTAATAATGGGCAATTTCAACTGCCCCACCATTAACTGGGAAAACTACTCCTGTATTAACTCCTTCTCTCAACGCTTTCTGGAATTCATAAACTCCAGTGCCCTGGATCAACATATCCACACCCCCACCAGGGGCAACAATATCCTAGATCTAGACATTTCCAACATGAGTGACCGGTGTTCCACATCTGAAGTCAATGCCTCATTGGTCCGATCCAACCATAAGCTAATCACTCTAGATATCCACATCCTGTCCCCACCCCCCACCCCACCCCCATTAAGGAAACCACGGTAAAACAATTCTCCAAAGCCAGCTTCACGCTTCTTAAGACAGAAGTGGTGAACTTCATGACACCCATGCAGATGGACAATACAGTTACGACTACTGAATCCTACACAATTGCACTTTATAAGCACTAACACAAGTGCATGGATCGTGCTATCCCAAACAGAACCAAGAAGCTATCCTCCAAAAAAAGGAAGCCAATCTGGTGGTCCCCTGCCATAAACAAACTGTACAACAGAAAGAAGAAACTGTTGCAAAGGAGAGTAAAATCCCATGAGTGGAGGAGCTCCCTGGTCAGCCTCAGTAAGAAGCTGCGATCCCTGATAAAATCTTTCAAAGCTAGTTACAAACACAAAATCACCACTGATTCTAAAGACAACCACAAAGCATTCTATAGCTACGTCAAGAATCTCAATGGCAACACTCAGATACTGCTCTGAGTTACAGCACAATGGCATTAAATATACAGACCCAACTGATATTGTCAACATCCTGGCAGATAGGTTTAGCGCTAACTTTACCCCCCTGTCACCCCCTAAATGGCCCATCTCTATACCGGAAGAATGGAAAGTTCCTGTAATCACAGCTGCACAGGTAAACACAACACTCTCCAAAGCCAAGAACACAGCATCCATGGGACCGGGCAACATCCCAGGCTGCATTCTACACGAACTACAGAACGAACTGGCACCCCACCTAAGTACCATGTTCAATCATAGCCTCACCTCAGGTTTTGTGCCCGCTGAATGGTGCACAGCGGAGGTTATCCCACTCCACAAGAGGGGAGCCACCACGGACCCCCGGAACTACTGCCCTATTAGCCTGACGAGGCTGGTCTATAAGGCCATGGAACGTATCATCATGAAACTTATAAACAAAGACATTGGTAATCTCCAAACTCTAGATCCCACCCAGTTCGGGTTTGTAAAAGGCAGTTCATGTCTCCTAAACCTGATAGACTTCTTTGAAGCAGTCACCAAAGCAGTAGACGAGGGTAAGGTGGTTCACACAGCCTATCTTGATCTTGCCAAGGCTTTCGACACCATCCCCCACTCTGGAGTTATAGATTAACTCACTAAACTAGGTATACATCCCTATGTCACAAGATGGGTTGCCAACTGGCTCACTGACAGAACTCACACTGTGAAAGTAGCAGACTCCAAATCCGACTTCAGACCAGTGACAAGTGGAGTACCACAGGGTTCAGTCCTGAGTACTCTCCTGTTTGGTATCTACTTCTCTGAAGTACAGGCTAACACAGAAGGTCTTTGGCTAACGAAGTTTGCAGCTGACTGCAAACTAGGAGCCATAATCAAAACTCCTAATGATGTGGACATCCTACAAAAGGGCCTCACTGAGACAGATGCCTGGTATCAAAGCCATGGCCTCAAGCTCAATGCCAAAAAGTGCACTGTCATAGCCTTTCGTAAAAACCCTGTACCCATGAACTACAACATAGGCGGTAGTATACTTAACACCGAAAGTGTGATAAGAGACCTTGGGACACAGGTGGACAGTAGTCTCTCCTTTGATAATCACATCCCCACAGTAGTCAGGAAATCCTTCTACATGGCACACCTCATCACAAAAGGTTTCTCATCCAGAAAAAAAGAGGTCATTGTTCCCCTCTACCCATCACTCATTAGACCCATTATAGAGTACAACGCCCCTTTTGGTACGTACCTCACAAGACATCTACAACAACTGGAAAGGCCGCAGAAATACCTCACAAAGAGGATTACCGGCCTCAAACAGATGCCCTACGCAGACAGTCTCAAAAACCTCTAGCTTTACTCCATCGCTTATCACCTGCTCAGAGGTGATCTCTGCCTAACATACAAAGCTATGTCAAACCCAGAGCTGTTGGACATGCTCCACTTAACGAAATCCCAATCCCTCGGTGCTACATGCTCTAGGAACCTAAATCTTGTCACCACAATAAACAGAGCATGCAGGAGGGATAGATTCCTGTCCCAGAGACTTCCCATACTCTGGAATAAACTACCTATGTATGTCAAACAAAGCTCATCATTAGCACTCTTCAAGAAAAATCTTGATGATTGGATGGAAAATAGGAAATTCACCCTGGGGATCACCTCTGTGGCTCTGCTCGACAGTGGCACAGGAAAATAATTTTCTTGGGTGGCAAAAGCCAGGGTACCTTTTTGGCTGGGCTTGTATAGGCCCTACGGCCGATAGCCTAGTACCTACCTATGAACCTATGATAACATACATGCTGCATACCTAAAAATGGCTAGTGATTCCCTATCATATCCTGTCACCCTAATCAACCGCTCCATACACGAATCATACATACCAAAACTATGGAAAGTATCTCACATTGTTCCTCTCCATAAAGGCGGTAACTCCTATGATTTCTCCAACTACCGACCTATTGCCATCCTGTGCCACCTATCTAAAATTCTTGAGAAATGCATCCACTTGCAGGTGATGACATTTCTTAACACACACAATCTCGTATCTACCACACAACACAGTTTCTGTCCACATCACAGCACTACCACTGCCCTTCTGTCCTTCACTAATCATATCAACCTTCACAGGAATGATAACAAATATGTATCAGCCATTTTCCTAGACCTCTCAAATGCATTTGACATGGTCTCACATAACCTTACCCATGCTGCTATTAACTCTCCAAATTGCTCTCTGATCACCTGCTTGATCTCAGATCACCTGCCTGCTTGTTTATTTCAAAAGTTGAACTTTTAACTGTGTAATTTACTTAATATATTTTTTCTCTTACCAATGTATAACTGACATTGTCATTTTACTTATTTTCTATACCATCATTTATTTGGAGTGTTTTTAGTTATGTTTTGTTATATTACTATGCTCACCATATATATTGTAACCTGTTTACTACATCTTATTTGTGTAGTATACCTGCTGTAATGTTTTTGTACAACTATATGCCGGAGCTTTTCTTCCCAGCCCTCCACTGAAAATGGACCTGGTCCAGTCGGAATTTCCTGGTTAACAAATGTAAAATAAAATAAATAAAATAAGTATAGAGTCCCAGAGTGGTTTTAAAATGAAGGAAACATCAAGACCTGATTAAATGATAATTTTTTTTTAGTTTTTGTTTGTAGTTCTCCTTTAAAGAAATTTCTAAAGGTATCTTCAGTGGAAGGGATTTGCTGGTTTTAGTTTTATTTTGAAGGAGACTGCTTTATGGTCAGACCAAACAAGTGATGACGATACGCAAAAGATCATGCAAGATGCTCCCATATTAGTAAGGACAAAATCCAAGATGTTATTCCCCCTAATGGGTACTCTGACTAATTGTTCCAGGGCATTTGTAATGTTGAAGTCCAGGAATCTCTGTGCTTGTGCACTAGTGGTGGTGTAGGTTTCCCATGCTATAGTTGGATAGTTTAGATCACCTAGGAAAATGGTATTAAGTTTAATACTGCTTGATTCTAGTTCATGTAGACAGACATTGTGGCTTCTTCTGTTATAGAGGGAGTTCTATAGCTAGCTAATATATGGTATGGGACCTTTCTGATTATTATTTGGACATAGAAATATTGACGCTAAAAGGATAAAAAGCATTAACAACATGTCCTACATGGACTGACTCAAACCCCTGTCATTATACTTGGTATCCTACAGAGTGCTGA
This sequence comes from Protopterus annectens, assembly GCF_019279795.1. Classification (NCBI taxonomy): domain Eukaryota; kingdom Metazoa; phylum Chordata; order Ceratodontiformes; family Protopteridae; genus Protopterus; species Protopterus annectens. The sequence continues at coordinate 638,831,931 of NC_056739.1, read as the reverse complement.
GAGGCGGCCTATATCTGGCATACAACTCATCCTTTGAGCCATGAGTGATGGAGTTACTGCACATCAGCAAGTCAAATGACATAAGAAATACTCGATCTTGCGAGCTAAACCTCTTCTGCAACATCAACAGAACAGTTTGGAGGGACAGGTGCATTCTGCAGAGGATACCACTGCTGTGGAATAGACTAACCATCCACATAAAACAAAGTTCATCCCTGTCCATTTTCAAGTGTAACTAAAATCTATGGATGGGAAACAGAAAATGTACCCCAGGACTGCTCCCTGTACTACTAAAGGACAGATAAGCTCCTAAATGCTTTGTCCTATGTATGGGTGCCCTCAAATTACGTATGGTATGATCCCAGTTCTTCTCATCAGGAGTAACATATAATTATCGATCAAGGGATGTGTAAGACCAATCTATAACCAAGCAGAATAGATTATTTTGAGTACAAAAAGGAAAAATGGCTAGGCTTAAAATGGCCTTCAAGTGCAGTCAGCCCTGTACTTGCCTATGAACCTGTGAACCAATATTAAGAAGCTCTAGAGCCACCATTCTGCTTTACCAGCGTTGATGCGAGTCTCTTCTGAATGTAGACAGAGACACCTCCACTTTTTTCCTCCTCCAGCTCAGTAGCTGATTTAAATGTGTAGAAGACATTGTAATGCTACACAGCTGGACTGCTCTCTGCATTTTAAAGAGTGTCTCAGTCATTACACTGACATCAATGTATCAATGTCTTCCAGGCTGAGAAGGGCTTCTACGGAGTGGACTTTCTTGTTTAGGTCCCTAGAATTGAACAGTAACACCTTCATATTTTTATTTGCTTGTTTAGTTATGCTGGTAGATTTACCACATTGGCATGTCTAAAAAAGGCAGTATACAGATCGACAACGTCTTTGCTAATAATTAAAACCCTAGACCGGATAAATGCAGGCCATCCCTATCAAAGAGTTGTCTGTCGATCGCATCCTCCCAGGCTGACAAATATTGGATCCCCTTTGACTGACATCAAAACCTAGGCCAGTTATTTAAGTCAATTAAATTTTGCTCATATCGCAACATCATCCTCAGAAAAGGTAGAAAGGTGCTCAACCTGCCTAGTTAACAGTCTCAGAGCTCCATCATATCTCTCTTCATATAATCCAGGGAGGTACACCTTAAGTCACCGACACCAGCATGAGCTACTACAGAGTTATACTGATACTTGTTGTTCAAGGACTTGAGTGCATGGGTGATCTACCAGATCTTGGCAGCAGATAAGCAAATAACCATCACTCTTTCTTTGCTCAACCTGGTAACAGGCACATCTGTAAGTCTTACAATGGAGTCACCTAAAACAATAATGTTTTTTGGATCAATGTCTGCCTTACAGGCTCAGAATCTGTGACTTTAGGATTCCTTGTGCTATGTGAGGACGTAGGCTTAATTTGTGGAATGTGCTTTGTGCCTGTGTTATGTTTTGGAGGTCTCTAAGGTTTAGGAAATTTACTCTTTAGAATCTAAGCATATGATAGAATATGTGTATTGTGATGGCCTTGTAGAGGTGTGGTATGTAGTGTAGTGCTGCTGATTTTGGTGTATGAGTTTACTGTGTGTGAAGTTTTGCCTCTAGGTATGTGTGTATATATGTACAGTATATCTCACACACTGGGTTATGTTGTTTGAGTAATAGATGACAGTCAGGCAGCATGAAACAATTGTTACAGTCTCAAGATATCTATCTCAATTGTGTGGTGTCTGGTGTTAGGATAATGTTTGGGTGGACTAGCTACTGAGTATTTAAAGTTCAATACATAACAATTAGCCCGGCAACTTTCTTCTGCCACCAGCAAGAACCAAGAAACTAATTATAGTAAAAAAATCACTAATCTGATACAAAAATCAGTGCAAGCAGTATCAGTACACACCACATGAATCAATTTTTCAAAGGTGTTTTATCCTGATGAGAAGCTTAAGGGGAGAGACTTTGCAAAATGATACTTAAGTACTTACTGTCAACAACCAATGAAAGGGAGAGGGAGGGAGGGAATTATGTTATCAAGTTATCATAATGGGCAGGTAGCAACAGGTACACTGGGTTTAAGAATACAACAACAACAGGGTGGGCAGGAGGTAAAACAATTATATCCTTAGCTCTAAGATGATTGGCCTGGAACTGCTTTAATGCAAAGACAAGTCCTGAACTAGCCTGACATACACTCAGTACATAAGAATTAAATTAGGGTTTAATACCGACAGTTAGACAACTTAAACAGCAAAATGTAATGCAACTATGTACTGGAATTGCTAATATAGGCATAATGACCTTAGTCCACCCAAATGTTATCCTTTCTGTGTTGGAGGGAAGCTTCTAGCTTAATTTTCTTAGAACTAGCCAGTTTTCTAGTTTCAGCACTCAAATCTGTTTCTTTGAGCTCAGCAATTGTTCAGAACTCATTGTATGCACTAAATAAGCTACAAATTACTACAGCACTCAACTTTCCTCACTTGTCTACAGGAAAACAAACAGTTTTTAGTACTTAATAAATAAACACCTATCCAGGCATGTCTAAGGGTCAGCTCCCGGTGTTTTCTCCTGATTACCTGATGAATCTGGGCATCTTGCAGCAATGCGACAACCCTCTCCTCCTACCACCCAACACTACAACCTGTGAGAGATGCACTTATATAACCAAACTGGAAGCAAAGCTCTCTTCACCTCAGACTGGACTAGACAGTCAAGAGGAGACAGTAAACACTTGCACCACACCACACTCATCACATAGTCCCTCAAAACCTACACCACCACAACACACATAAAGAAACACAAAACACACACCTACATTTGTGGAGGCTCTCAAAAAAAATCTACCCAAGCAACAGGGACCTTCAAAGCAGAAACACAAGCAATCTCCACCCCCCTACACAACCCAGATGACACAGAGCCCACAAACTCAGGGTGCCACTCAACCACAGCCCGTAAGGCATAACAACGTACCTAACACTCTAGTCATAAGTGACTCTATAGTCAGGCACATTGATGTTCCACTCACCAGGCTAAACAAGGAGAAAGTCACTGTCAGCTGCCTATCAGGTGCCAGGATCTGCCACATAATGCATGCACTCAGGTCACTCCACAGCAAGTACAAATATGACTCTGTCAATGTCCATGTTGGTGTGAATGACCTAAGACGTACCTCCCTGGACTACATGAAAAGAGACATGGAGGAGCTTTCTGATCTTGTATCCCAGGCAGATGTGACCCTAGTCCTGAGTAGCATTCTGCCATCACCCAGAATGATACCACAGTACAAGGACAAAATGATTGACTTCAACAATTGGCTAAGCTTCTGGTGTCATTCTAAGGGGATCCAGTACCTGTCTGCCTGGGATGACATGATTGACAAACCACGATGCTTTCCCAGAGATGGCCTGCACTTGTCGCCCTTGGGATTCCGGATAGTGGCTAAGGCTCTTGCCACCCCTATAGTGCCTTTTTTAGGCAAGATTCAAATGACAAATTCACCACTGTAACAGGTATAAGCAAGCAAAATCTGAGGGCAATGCTACTCAATGCTAGAGATCTAAACCTCAAAATGCACTCACTCGAGGCACTCCTTAAAATGGAGAACATCGACATCTGTGCAGTGACAGAGACCTGGTTCAAGGCTCCAGAGAGCACCCCTGCATTACCAGGCTATAATTCATACCACACCTTTCGGCCACCTAACTTGGACCGAAGCACTAAAGGTGGAGGCGTGTTCATATTCATTAAGGATACCCACACCTCCAGGCTAGTTGCTCAGCATAATGCATCTGAGATTGTCCAAGTGCAATTAACTCTGGGCAAAGACCGCAATGCAGATTGTAGCTTGCTACAGATCCACCACCACTCTAGGATTCCCACTCCTCATTTTTTGATAGAGTAGAAAATATTAGGGTACAAACTAACACACTAATAATGGGCGATTTCAACTACCCAACCATTAACTGGGAAAATTGGATCAACTTATCCACACCCCCACCAGGGGCAGCAATATCCTAGACCTGGTCATTACCAACATGGGCAACCTTTGTTCCACACCAGAGGTCAATTCCTCATTGGTCAGTTCCGACCACAAGCAAATCACCCTAGACATCCACATCCCAGCCCCAACCACCATTAGGGAAACCATCGTAAAAAATTTCTCCAAAGCCAACTTCACACTTCTTAAGATTGAAGTGGCAAACTTCAAGACACCCATGCTGACAGACAGTAGAGATACGACTGCTGGATCCTATACAATTGCACTTTATAAGCACTTACACGAGTGCATGGATCATGCAATGCCTAACAGAACCAAGATGCTATCCTCCAAAACAAGGAAGCCAATCTGCTGGTCCCCAACTATAAACAAACTCTACAACAGAAGAAAGAAACTGTTGCAAAAAAGAGTAAAATACCATGATTGGTGGAACTCCGTGGTCAGCCTCAGTAAGAAGCTGAGATCCCTCATAAAATCCTCCAAAGCTAGTTACGAAAACAAAATCGCCACTGATTCTAAAGACAACCACAAAGCATTCTATAGCTATGTCAAGAATCTCAATGGCAACACTGAGATCTGCTCCGAGTTACAGCACAATGACACTAAATATACAGAACCAACTGATATTGCCAACATCATGTACAATATGGCAGATAGGTTAAGTGCTAACTTTACCCCTCTCTCATCCCCTAAAGGGCTGATCTCTATACTGGAAAAATGCAAAGTACATGTAATCACGGTTGCACAGGTAAAAAACACACTCTCCAAAGCCAAGAACACAGCATCCATGGGACCTGACAACATCCCAGGCTGTGTTCTACATGAACTACAGAACGAACTGGCACCCCACCTAATACCATGTTCAATCATAGCCTCACCTCAGGCTTTGTGCCCACTGAATGGCGCACAGCAACAGTTATCCCACTCCACAAAGGGGGAGCCACCACAGACCCCAGAAACTACCGCCCCATTAGCCTAACGAGCATGGTCTGTAAGGCTATGGAGTGGATCATCATGGAACTTATAAACAATGACATTGGTCATCTCCAAACTCTAGACCCTACCCAGTTCGGGTTTGTAAAAGGCAGATCATGTCTCCTAAACCTGACAAACTTCTTTGAAGCTGTCACCAAAGCTGTACATTAGGGTAAGGTGGTACACACAGCCTATCTAGATCTCGCCAAGGCTTTCAACACCATCCGCCAGTCTGGAATTATAGACAAACTCACTAAACTAGGTATAAATCCCTATTTCACAAGATGGATTGCCAACTGGCTCACTGACAGAACTCACACTGTGAAAGTAGCAGACTCTAAATTCAACTTCAGACCAGTGACAAGTGGAGTACCACAGGGTTCAGTCATAGGTCCTCTCCTGTTTGGTATCTACTTCTCTGAAGTACAGGCTAACACAGAAGGTCTTTGGCTAACAAAGTTCACAGATGACTGCAAACTAGGAGCCATAATCAAATCTCCTAACGATGTAGACATCCTACAAAAAAGCCTCACTGAGACAGATGCCTGGTGCCAAAGCCACGGTCTCAAGCTCAATGCCAAAAAATCCACTGTCATCCCTTTTGGTAAAAACTCTGTACCCATGAACTACCACATAGGCGGTAGTCTACTTAACACCGAAAGTGAGATAAGAAACCTTGGGACACAGGTGGACAGTAGTCTTTCCTTTGATAATCACATTGCCACAGTAGTCAGGAAATACTTCTACATGGCACACCTCATCACAAAAGGTTTCTCATCCAGGAAAAAAGAGGTCATTGTTCCCCTCTACTCATCACTCATTAGACCCATTATAGAGTACAACGCCCCTTTTGGTATGTACCTCACAAGACATCTACAACAACTGGAAAGGCCACAGAAATACCTCACAAAGAGGATTACCGGCCTCAAACAGATGCCCTACGCAGACAGTCTCAAAAAACTCTAGCTTTACTTTGTCACATATCGCCTACTCAGAGGCGATCTCTGCCTAACATACAAAGCTATGTCCAACCCAGAGCTGTTGGACATGCTCCACAAAGAAATCCCAATCCCTCCAAGCTACATGCTCTAGGGTCCTAAACTTTGTCACCACAATAAACAGAACATGCTGGAGGGATAGATTCCTGTCTCAGAGACTTCCCATACTCTGGAACAAATTACCTATCTATATCAAACAAACCTCCTCATTAGCACTCTTCAAGAAAAATCTTGATGACTGGATGTGAGAGAGGAAATTCACCCCGGGGATCACTTCTGTGGCTCTGCTTGACAGGAGCACAGGAAAATTACTTTTTTGGGTGGCAAAAGGCAGGGTACTGTTTGGCTAGGCTTATACAGGTCCTAGAGCCAATAGCCTTGTACCTACCTATGAGCTAAAGCAGATACAGACTATTAAAATTAATTTAAAAATCAGATCAAGAAATGCAAAGCTTTTCTTTGTTCCTCTATGTAATGGAAGTATTATAATGCAACAGTAATTTAAAAGAATCTTCTTTGCCTTTCAGCTTTTCCCAGTTAGGGGTTACCACTGTGGAAAAAATGCTTACAAAACAACTGGCAGTGGTGTTTTATGGTGTCGAGTTGCCAGCCTATTGCCCAACCTTCCATACAAGACACACACATGCACACACTCACACCACACCTAAGGCCAATTTAGAGTGTCCAATCCACCTACAGCATGTCTTTGGGATATGGGAGGAAACCAGAGCACCCAGAGGAAACCCACATAACCTCAGGGAGGACATGCAGACCAGGCACAGAAGGCACCCCAGTAAAGAATTGAACTGGAGAACCTCTTGCTGTGAGGCGGCAATGTTAACCACTGCACCACCATGGCCGCCCTACTAATATAAAAGAATAATAAATTAATAAGCTTTATAAGATGTACTTTTAATTTTTAGTATCTAATTTACTGGTTACTCGAAACTGTAAATAAAATATTGTAAACAGCAACTTAGAAGTCATTCTCGTCTCCATGTTGTTTCCCTTGTGCTCCTCTCTCTATTTTTTTTTTTAGCTCTTTTATGTTTCTTCTTCCCCAGGTTTATATTTCCCAGTGGTAGCCTAATCATATGCATCCCAGGACAGGGAACACTCACCACCTCCCTCTGCCTGTCTTGGACATCTTCGCAGTGTTGGGGCAGTTGCTCATGTCATTTGTTTCCTCTTGGTGGATGGCAGCCTGAAAATTTGCCAATATCACAAGATTTGGGATCTGTTAAATGCAGTTGTTAAGTAGGTGGTGGAAAGGAGCCTGAAACCTATGCAAAACCTCATTTAGAGGGATCAAGACTCACTACCCCAGTTAGCAACAACCACTGAATTATCACCCATTCACCACTAGGTCTTCCTCTGCACGTACATCAGGCAGGGTGTATAACTGAAGTTCTCTGGACCAGAGTGAGAACTGTGTTCCCACCTCCTCACCGTCCACATTATGTGTCTATTAGTCATCTGCATGTTTTGTGCTCCCCAAGAATGCCAGCTCATTATAATGTTCCTGTGATCTATCTTTTTTATGTTTCATCTACTTATTAACTCTTCCTTAAGCCTCTTCCCTATATCATCTTCCCTTCTTCCTTCTCCAACATCTCTCTTATATAAAAATAGTTGAAAAATAGGGACTATACCCTACAAAAATCATACCATCCCTCCTCCCCCACCTCCTCCAGCACTTCTTGATATCTTCCTTCTGTGGCCCTTATCTTCTCTTTCCCTCATTTCTAGCTTTATATTCCTTTTCCCAACCTTATAAAGAAGCAATCAGGATGCCCACATAAGGACACTTTACGGCGATATTGTACTTGAGGGCCTCACCAGATGCGCAGTAGCAAGCCCCGCCCAAAACCCACCCCCGTGATTTGTCATTCATGAATGTGCATTCCCTCCGAATGTACAACATGTAAAAAAGAAAACAATAGTTTCACAAGGGGAGTCCTTATAAGTACAATATTGCCAAAAAATGATTACATATGTGCTTATTCTGAATACAGTTATTTTATTAACACACTGTGCTCCACATTGTGACCTCGAGGAGGAAGCTTTAGGTAAGACTGTGGTACTTTCTTTCTATGCTCTTATGTCCACTTCTTTTATTACTGGTTATTTCAGCTTCCACACACACACATTTGTACCTACTTTTTTTTTGAGACCGGACCAGAACATATATATATATATATATATATATATATATATATATATATATATATATATGTATATATAGGTAAATGTAATAGATAAGAAAAACGTAGCATGAAGTCTGGCTTATTTATAACATCAATTAATACAGCTATACTTGTAAAAGCCGCTGAGTATTGATGTTTTATAAAACGTCCTAAATTAGTTCTGTTTGACTCAACGCACAGTGAAACGATTGTTTTGAGAATAGGACCATCACAGGCCAGTTTTTCGTAATTTATAGACTATTGCACAGCCCAGGTCCACCAAATCTGTCACTCAATTTGCGACACGCCCACGTCTGCGCAAAACGAAGTGGTGAGGCCCTCAAGTACAATATCGCCCACTTTACATTCAGTAAGTAATGCCTTATAACTTTTTAAATTTGCTTCCATACAGCTGTGTTGTGCACCACTTTCCTCATACAATCACAAGGGCATAGACCAGCTTGTGCAGTCTCACAATTGCTTCAAAGAATTGAAAATAGCCGAAAGCAATCATCACTTTAAAACTCATGCAGCTCTCTTCATACTAAACCTCACAAGTCAAAAGCCATTTTACAATCATTCAGATAGACAAACCCACTGTGGCTGTTTCTGGGTAGCCCTTCAGTTTTTTTGTATTCAACACCATTGAGAAGCACTGAGCATATTTACATACAGGTACGGTGGGACTTTTCTTAATTTACCCTTGCAAACATATGAACTGTAGGACTATGAATACCACCCAGTGTTTCTAGTGTATTATTTTATGAGTATTGATAGCTAGCCTACTTTCAGTCAACAAACTTGTCTCATTAATTTTATACATATTCCTAAACCTAGTGCATGCATTACCAGAAATAACTTTATACAATACTCTCTGTACTGGTTTCCATCACATATGTATTAGTTTATGTTTACATTCATTAATCATCATTCACTTGCTTCTCTTCTCATTAGTTCCCCATTGCCATGGCACCTTTGTAAAAAAAGAAAAGCATACAGTTTACAGTTTAAAAACAGGAACCTCTATCAGGCAGTATGCTCCATTCAGTTACATATAAGCTTTCATTTTTAAGTAAAATTTTGAAATATAATTCAATAGTATTACCATTATATTAATTAATTTTTTTTTTGTGTAATACTTACTAATTTCAATTGTTTTAATGTATCATTCAAAATGCAACTCACATTTTGACTACATCACATTCTTTTCCATGTAAATATTCATTTTAAATAGTGTCCTTATTCAGTGTTCCCAGGTTTTTTTTTTTTTTTTTTTTGTGTCTTCCACATTTCTTGAACTCTATTTTATCTCCTTTGTTTTATCCATCATTTTCTTTTGTAAACCAGGAAAGGGCTTTGCAGGAAATCTCTCCCATTAAGTGATTAGTTTGTCTCTCTGTACCTGATGACTGCTCACCCATTCCCTCACTACCTTCTGCCACCATTAACTGTCATTGAGGGACTGTATAAGTTTTTAATCCAGATGGATAGAAGACTGAAAGCAATGCAGGATATAATAGCTTAAAATAAGGTTTCATTTCTCTGCAGAGCCTTAGTGAAGGAAGACAAGCACTTTTGTTAGTTCATGTTTTTGATGAAAAGTCATTTTCCACACAGATCCTTGTGTCTACAACCCTTAAGATTATTCCCTTCCTCCACAAAATAGAAAATATCTGCTGTTTTATTTGATATGTCTGCAACTTAATCAATTTAAGTTTTGGCTGCTTTATCAGTCTGATATTGGGAATATTTACTTTAGGAGCTCTTTCTATTTTAATTTCTGCAACACAAAACCCAGTACTTGTACTGAAACATTCTCTCATAAATTCTTTATAATCTTCAGTTTGTTTTGGTACTGCTGTAAATCTCATGTTGTCTCTGAGTGACCTTATCTTGAATTCAGCCAGTTTCTGGGTTATTTGTTCATATATTAACTGCTATTCCACCACTTTTTCTTTCAACTTCTTTTCAGCAGTTGGCATACCAACTATTTCCTCTAAATGCCTTCTTCAAATTACTTCTATTTGCTGTAGCCTTTTCTTATGTGTCTCTACATATATAAGCATGAACCACTTTATCTTTTATCAAATACCTTTTTATTGAAAACTTTTTTGGTATAAAAACAAAACAAAAAGAATAACAAGACAATTACATGTGGTACAGTTGATGTTACATCGTGCATTCATAAACATGTAATGATAGTTATTACCCATTATACTAATAACATTCATACTTTGTAGAAAACCACAGTATTATCACACTGACATAATTAAATTATAAGTTTAGTTTTTCCATATGGCATATTTATTATACTAACTTTACTACTGTGAGCTATAATATATGCATGACATCAACCTATAATATGATAACATTCTACTTTACTACAAACTTATGTACATATATACATATATGTCACCTTACTTATTTTGGTTGCTAATCTAAGCAGAGTGGTGTGCTTACATTTCTTATGTACATAGTATTTATATACTATTCATGACAAGATATCAATTAATGTAATGCAGTACCATTAGTAGCAGGTTTGATTCCAGCAGTAATGTTTACTATCCTTAAAATACATAGACTATACCAGACTATTAAGAGAGTATTTCAATTAATGTTTTACAGTACTCTTGATAATATATTTGATTTCTCTGACTTTTTGTATAGAGTTTTTTGGCTAATATGTTTTTTGCAACGCTTTTGTATTCTAACCAGGTTAATTTTGATCTATCAATCCAGTTTTTTGCTATATAAGCTTTCATCAGAGTGCAAAGTGTTATTATGATATGTTTAGATAACTTGTTAATATTACCCTTAAATAAATGGAGTATAGCTGTTTGCCACGAGAGCGTAAATTTTGAGTATCCTGATTTCTCTAATAGAATTCTAAGTGAACACCATAGCTTATATACTGTTTTACAGCTCCAGAATATATGAAGGATGTCTGCTTCTTTCTTTGGGCAAAAAGGACAATATGGTGGCTTGGATGGGTTAAATTTGTTAAGATGTATAGGCGTGAAGTATGCATTGTTAAAAATCATGAGTTGTGTATATATTAACTTTTTATATGGTGTCAGTTTTATAGTGTTTTTGATAGCTAATTCCTTTTGGTTGTCTATTATGGTGTTGTCCTTTCTATCCCAAAATTTTGAAAAGATGATAGTGTTTTGGTATTTAATAGTTGCAATCAATTTATAAGTGTTTGATATCATTTTCTTTTTACTTAATAGCATTTTTATAATTTGTTGTGCTAACCTGACTTCTTGCTCGACTACTTTGATATCTTTGGTTAGAATATTTACTAGATATATGATTTGTTTAATTATCAGGTTATATTTTTTACTGACTTTGACTAAGTTTGTGATATCTTTCAATGAAAGATTTCTTATTTGATAAAAATCCCAAACTGTATAATTTTTTATTAAAGGAAAGTTATCCAGATTTATCATATTGTTGGCTAGTTTTATATCTGGATTATTGTGAATTGGTTGCAGGAGGGTAATTGTATCTTTTAAATTTACTGAAATCAGTAGTTTTTTTTTAAATTTCGGAGTTGTTAATTAATATTGGATGAATTTTTATTGTTTTAAGAGTTTCCTGTTTTATAAAGGGGATTGATTTTGGATTGATTTTATATTGTGTTATGTCTCTATATAGTAATATGATCCATAATGGATACCATGTATTCCCTACTGGGTCATAATTCGCTATCTGTACGATATGGCTTGCATTGATAATTTCATAGTATAACTGAAAGTCAGGAAGGCCTAGGCCACCTTTTTTCTTTTGTGGGTATTAGCTTTATCATAGCTAATTCTAGTACCCTTTGGGTACCATATGAATTTTGCCAGTCTAACTTTCATTTTATTAAAGAAAGTAACTGATATTTTTATAAAAATGGCATTGAAATGATATAAAATTTTAGGAAGAATGTTCATTTTTATAATTGAGGCTTTTGATAAGGTAGATAGTTTAAGTTTTTCCCATTTATTCATACTCTCAACTATATTGTACCATGCTTTACCAATATTGTTAGTGAACAATTCTGGTTGTATATGACTAAAGTTTATACCCAAATATTTCAGAGTGTATTGCACTTTGAACTTAGTCTCCGGAAAGTAAAACTCTTTATGTCCTATTAGATTAATTGGATATATGATTGATTTCCTGGGATTAACCTCATAGTTGGATACCATGCAAAAAGTATCTATAGACGATAGTATTTTATTTAAATCAGTATTTGGATATTGAAAATAGATATTAAGATCATCCGCAAATGAGACAGAGATAAGATGATGGCATGTTCTCTGAGTAATTTGCAGCAGTAGTGTTTCTATATACAGATTAAACAAATATGGTGAAAGTGGGCAACCATGTCTTGTTCTGTTAACTATATGTATTGGTTTAGAAGTTTTCTTATTAATATAAAGGTTAGTAGTTGCTTTAGTATATAATGTTTTGATCATTTTTATATATTCCTTAGGGAATCCAAATTTATACAGTATAAAAAGTAAAAAATTCTGATTTACTTTGTCAAAGGCTTTTGTTGCATCGACAGGTAATGCATATTTCGGGGATTTGTCCTTAGCACATAAATGGGTTAGAGCATCTATAGTTAATGTGTTATCCTTAACTTCTCTATGACTCATAAAACCTAGTTGCCCCGGTGATATTCCTGGAGCTACCTTTTGTACTCTGAGCTATAATTGTTGAGAAAACCTTAATGCCCAGATTAATCAAAGCTATAGGTCTATAATTATTTGGGTTTGTGGGATCTGTATTTGGTTTTGGAATAAGCACTGTTTTGGAGTTGTTTATATATATAGGTCCGATATCCCAACTTGTATAATATAGTTGTATAGTTTTAAAAGTACTGGTGTGACTTGAAACTTAAAGTGTTTATAGAATTCTGCTACATATCCATCAGGGCCAGGAGCTTTTCCAGGTTTTATTTTATCAAGAGCCCTACTAATTTCATCTTCTGTTATTAAGCGTTTAAGGTTATTAGCTTGGGATTCATTAACCTTAGGAAATTCTAAGTTATTTGCAAAGGATTGAAATAGATTCTCATTAATATACTCTGGGCCATATATGTTTTGAAATATTTCTTCAAAAACCCCAATTATTTCAATATCAGATCTATATGTCTTATCTTTATATTTTATTACTTGTATTTTACAATGGGGGTTCTTTATGTTGATAATTCTTGCTAACATTTTTGAAGGTGTTTGCGCCCATTCTGCATATTTATGTAGCATTCTGAGTTCTGTAAATGAGAATTGTTGTGTTATAATCTCATTTAATTGTTTCTGCAAGCTTGCTTTTTGCTTATCAATAATAGGATTACCATTTTTTTTGTAGATCAGTTTCAAGCAGTCTTAGCTTGATTTCTAATTGCTCTATATTTTCTCTTCTTTGTTTTTTAAAATATGATGCCTTTTGGATGAAAGTACCTCTTGCCGTAACTTTAAAGGCGGCCCACTGAATGTCCAGAGGAATCTTGCTACTTAAAAAAAATTTCATTTTATTGCATTAGAGATTTAATAATCTCTTGTTCTACCTCTTTATTTTTCAGCAAATTTGTATTTAATGTCCAGTTTGCTGCATTGTGTAATTTATACCCCACCTTGTTATGTGTTATTATTACATTTATTTTAGAGTGATCTGATAATGATCTAGGTTCTGTGTTATAGCTCACTTCATGATGTGTCAAGCCTTGAGAAATCAAAAACATGTCAATCCTAGATCAAGTTTTATGACATGGGGAAAAATAAGTGTATCTGGTACCTTGAATGTCTGTATTGTTTAGTTCAAATGGATCTATTAAGTTGAAGTCCTCAATTAGTTCTGATAGGAATGTTATGGCTTGGAGAAGTTGAGTATGATTTTTATTTGAACTATCTTTTAGTGGATTAATAGTTATATTCCAGTTCCCCCCAATTATAACCAAGTGATTTGGATGTTTATTTAGCAAATTATATAATTCAATTAAGAAATCAAGTTGGTAGTTACATGGACCATAAACATTACACAGTAATACAGGTTTCTTGTGAGTTGGTAGTAAGGCTGTAAAATAGCACCATCTTCCTTTAACATCGTAGTTATAATTAATGATATTACCTTCAAATGATTTACTGACTATTATAGCTGTACCTCTCACTGAAGTACTGTCTCCAGCTGCTATTATTTTCTTAATCCATTTAGAATTTTTTTCAGTACCCTTGTCCCATTGTTCCATAGTCATGTGTGTTTCCTGCAAAAAGGTTATATCAGCTCTTGAATTATAAATGAGATGAATGACTAGCTTTTTTCTTTTTAGTGTCTTATAAGCCATTTACATTCCATGAGGCTATATTAACCATTCTATGAGAATACTATTTTGTTCTTATTATATCTGAGGCATCTATGTATTTTATTTTAAATCTTGGAGCACTTTGCTCACATTTTACTATGGATTGAGAAATAGTTAGATACAAGATTAAGGTGACATATTCCTCTTTCAGACTTTCCTTGGTGCCTAAAAACTTACTCCTACTCTCTGAAAGAGAAAAGATTATCCAATAAACAAGTAGTGTAAACAACATTCTGAAATTAAAAAAAAAAACAATCCCTATATACAGATTTAACTATAATACAATATGTATTTTGCATTCCAAAAACATCACACATTTCCAGGGTATACACTCCCCAGACAGCAACCTAACTAAAATAACTTATTGTGTGTTCTTAACCCAAGTAGGCAGTAGGGTAGTTAATGTTTACGCTTCTATATTCCAAGTTTCCCAGCTATTTCAGACATTAATAGCTTATTTTTATTTATAAGCTGACTTTACTAGTACATATACTGTTTAAGTAAATATAACACAATTGTAATTTGTGCTTTCAAAACTTTTTTTGTTTCCTCAATAATACTATGTATGTGAAATTTCACATGTGAATGCGACTTCACAGTATGCTTTACTTAGCATGCATCATGTACAAACACTATACTTTTCCTCTAGTAACTGATAATTGTTAGATTTTATGAATATTAGTCTGAAATTAATTATGTTGTAAATATGCTGAAAGAAAAGGCTTGCTTAAATGCAGAAACAGAGTTTAGTAATATGTGATCAGCAGTCATACTAAATGACCATGGCTTGGAAAAGGAATCTGCTGAATGGACATTTTTCCCTTACAGACTCAGAAACAGGATGTATGCAAGAACAAAAATGCAAAATCTGCTTTTAAAGAACACTGACATGCTTTTCTGCATATATAAAAGATGGACACAATATGTTTCCTAAAATAACAGGATGGACACAATATGTTTCCTAAAACAACAGGATATGTTTATGACACTGTGACAATGTGTTTTCTCAAAAATATGCTTTTCTGCATGGAAAAACAGGATATGGCACAAGAACAGATGTTTTATACAAAGATCCAAATAAAATACAGGATGTTCACACTGTCAGAAAAGTTGATCTCTGACAATGTGTTTTCTCAAAAATATGTTTTTCTGCATAAAAAACAGGATATGCTTATCAGCATTGGCACAAGAACATATGTTCGTATACACAGATCCAAATAGAATACAGAACAATGTGTTTCCTCAAAAATATGTTTTTCTACATGGACATCAGGACACTGTTACAGGATAGTCACACTGTCAGAAAAGCTGGTCTCTTACAAGACATTGTTAAACAAGGAAGCTTAGTATTGTTTCTACAGGACTAAAACTGTATATAAAGAGCTGTATAAATCCAGTTATGTTAGAGGTATGGTAGGGACACAAGTCCTAAGGTAAATGTTATATCTCTCACATTATCTGTACTATATGAGAAGTAAAGTTGGAACAGTACTTTTAAGCTGCAACGTGGTTCCGTTTGGTTTATTATAAAAAGTTATTTGTTACTGCTCTCTAAAGTTGATGCTGCAAAGTATATTCTCTCATCAGTGTATATTCTGCAAGTTTCTGTATGCAACAGACTGTGAATGCAAATATAACCAGACTTTGAATTTTAGCAGAATCCAGCCAGCAAGACTGAGTGTCTTAAGAACACTGCAAATCCATCACACCAAGCAGTAAGCAGCTCCAGTAAGGAGAGAGAGCTCAAAATATTTTTTCAATGGCGAGGCAGCTGAGTGACTAGCTCCATATAATTTTTTCAATGGCAAGCTAGCCTGCATTTGAACCTACAATCTGCATTCAAACACAGGAGGAGTGATGGTAAGCCCTACAGAGGGTCACTTCAGTCAAATTGCAGTAACTAACATTTGTACATATGTGTAAATCCTAAACAGAAGTATTCCAGTTTATGCAGCTTGCAGTAGTAAAGTTTTTTAGACGTCTACAATCCGGAGTGAGACTAGTTCAAGAAATTCGCAGTGCCATAACTTCGCTAAGAAAAGGGGGATATCCACTAGCACAGTAGTCCGCTGCCTGTTGTGCTTTCCCAGCTTCTCAAGTGACTTTGAAAAATTTCCAGCCATCTGCAACAACAGCCTGATCACCTGTTTTCTTGCTCACTGGTAAGACTTTTTTCTACGTCACATTTTTTAGTATGGTTGCTATTCGACAGTTTGGATATTAGACAGTCTGGATATTAGATTCGACAGTATGGATATTTTCATGCATAATTTAAGCAAATGTAAAAAGTTGCTATGTTGGTATACACAGCACATTAGTAAATGTAAAACCTTATTAGGGCAGGTTGATAGTAAGGCATTATGCAAATGTATTACAATGTTTGGCTGGTATCTCAAAGAAAACCATGTGAAATATGACAAATGTTTATTGTGTGCTTCAACAAAAACTGCATTTTGTGTATTATGCCATAAAATAATATTGCATCATATTGCTAAAAAATAGACTGTAAAGACAGATCTGAAGAATTAACTAAGGGTAAAGTGTTTCCATTACATTCTGATGTTGAACAGTTATGTCCTGTCACCACATGTGAGTCAAATCAGTTACTGATAGAACCCTTAGTACATTTTGTTACAAAGGAATGTAGTAAACTTCTAAAAGACAGATACAATGAGTTCAGGAAGCTTAGACAAGTTATACATACATCTTTTCAAAAGTGCATAGGAGTTTCAAATTCAGCAGAACAGCTTACTAAAGAATGTCAGAAAGACCATGCAACATTACTGGAAATTCAACAGCAGTTGCAGGATAAAGGAAATAAATTAGCTGAACTGACAGAGACTGGGAACTTCCTACATACACAGTTAATCTGTGCAAAAGAAATATATTTTATAATATGTTTATGTTTTGAAAATGGTTAAACATACATGGTAGGATGATAGAGACAAATCATTTTTAAATGTTTTACTTTCATTCAGTTAAAGCAAGACATCTATCAGTACTACAGTAAAGTAAAGCATATGAATGCCATTCATTAGCATAGTCAAAAGGTAAACAAAATTGTTCTAGTGTATAAAATTAAATAAAAATTGTTAATAAGAATAAAAATTTAAAGTCACAAGACATGACATGCTTGTATAAAGATATACATATACAAGACAGACATCCATGTATGTTCTTTTCATCTAGAGTATATTTGTTTACAATACACAAAAGCAAAAGGCAGACATTAGCAAATATAAATAATATAAATATAAATGTGTTGGTTAAACTAATATCTATTTTGTTTTTTACAATTTGTTTATAATTATATAGTAACACCAAACAGTTAAAGTTCTGAATTTTAAAAAGAAAATCACAGATGGTATTATTCAAACAGTTTTTGTAAAATTAATGGCAGGACAGTTAAACAGATAAATAAATAAAAAATACTGAAATCCATGTAAGGTAATTGTAAAATAATGTCTATTTATGTTGTATAAATGCATAGTTATGCAAATCACAATCACATTAAAGGAAAAATGCCAAAATAATTAACTATAGTTTACAGAGTATGAAATGTGAGCTCAGACCTTCCTAGACTGAATGAATAGTTACAGGAAATGCTGGAAAGATAAGATAAACAACAAGACTGATTGCCAGGCAAGTAGCTTGAGTTTTTCTAAAGCATCATTGTTATTAAAACATACTTATTAAAATGTTTACAAGCAACACTATTTAGTAATTGTCATAAAATGCCACAATTGTGCATAGATGTCACTTATAATCTGTTTGCAAGTAAATGTTAAAAGGACAAAAAAAACCTCAGTTGCATCAAGTACAGCCAGCAAATGGGCTATAGTATCTATACAGTTCAAATCAATCGTGCAGGAGGGTGTAAATACCTACTAGAGGTAATATACAGTGAAAGCTTTATTTAGTAACCTAATAAAATAAATGTATAAATAAAGTGTTGGGCTGACATACATTCTATTCTCACAGCATAGGGCAGGAAAACAGTACTGAAGTACTGCAGGGGGAGGGGCACTTTCTCAGTTTTACACTGACTGTATAAGCAGTACTGCACAAGGGTCTGAAATAAAGCTACAGAAAAAATAAATAACAAGGGTCTGAAATAAAGCTACAGAAAAAAATAAACAACACGGGTCTGAAATAAAGCTACAGAAAAAATAAATAATAAGGGTCTAAAATAAAGCTACAGAAAAAATATCTCATTCCTTCTTGACAATACTCTTTTAGGGAGAGGAAAAAACAGGTATTAGTGTATTAGAAATACTGGTAAACTGGATTAAACCTGACAGGGTGAGATATTTTACAAGTTGTTAATAGCTATCATAATGGTTATTATTGTATTGTTTAGAATTAAATTGTATTTACAACCTGTTAAATTGTAAAGCTATACAAGAGATGCGTTAAAAACAAGAGATGATTTAAAATTGCTTTGTTAAAGCTATACAAGAGAGAATAAAGATATGCAAAATGCATAAATGTTTCTAATAGCAAGAATGGTCACTATTTTTAATATGTTTTTGGCAAAACAATGTTGGTATAAAAAAGCATGAATATTTTAATTGCTGAGTATGTAGTTTAAAATAACAGGACATATGCATTTGGTGGCAATTCCACTAGATATTTCTAAAGAGACAAACATTTTCCAAGATTTTGCTTAATATTAATGTTATTAAATTTGTAAGATTAGACTAAATGTACTTTCCAGTCTTTGTATGTACAAATGTAGAAAATTTCAGTACAAATGATAGTCTTTGTATGTACAAATGCAGAAGAATTCAGTACAAATGAAATTAATGTCTAGTAATGAATATGTGTGAAAAAAACATATTTAAAGAAAAAATGGGTCCAGGGTACCTACTAGATTGAAATGCATGAACAGCAAACAGTCTATGTAAATACATACTGTACAGGATACATCGTAATAAGTTCAAAAGTAATTTGTCAAGTTGTAATATCACTGCTTTTACCCCAGTAAAATAATTGCTTTCAAATATTTATTATCTAAGCCCAGTTCAGTATTTTACCAAGATGTTAATGAGCAGTTCAGAGACATGAACACAATGTGATGGTTAAAATGACATTAAAACTGTATATTTTCAGCAGTGTATAAATGCTTGCAGTAGCACATAGTTATTGTCTCTTATAGTTAATTTAACAGTTGCAAAGAGTTAATGAAACAGTTCTAAGTCATAAATGAAATTCTATAATTGCAAAAGAATAAATTGATCAAGTTAAACTAAAGCAGACACAGCTCATAACTGATAAAATATTTTCACAGAATGGTCTGCAAAAGAAAAAGTTTGAAATACATTCAGTTTGTAGTAATACTTAATATCATTGTATTAACTATGTAAAATTGCATTTTGACTTGTATCAAAAGAAGACTATAGGTTTGTTTCTTAATGTGTTTTCTATATAAAATGTTTTGAGTATGTTTAAAAACAGAGTGAATTGTTAGATTTTATGAATATTAGTCTGAAATTAATTATGTTGTAAATATGCTGAAAGAAAAGGCTTGCTTAAATGCAGAAACAGAGTTTAGTAATATGTGATCAGCAGTCATACTAAATGACCATGGCTTGGAAAAGGAATCTGCTGAATGGACATTTTTCCCTTACAGACTCAGAAACAGGATGTATGCAAGAGCAAAAATGCAAAATCTGCTTTTAAAGAACACTGACATGCTTTTCTGCATATATAAAAGATGGACACAATATGTTTCCTAAAATAACAGGATGGACACAATATGTTTCCTAAAACAACAGGATATGTTTATGACACAGTGACAATGTGTTTTCTCAAAAATATGTTTTTCTGCATGGAAAAACAGGATATGGCACAAGAACAGATGTTTTTATACAAAGATCCAAATAAAATACAGGATGTTCACACTGTCAGAAAAGCTGATCTCTGACAATGTGTTTTCTCAAAAATATGTTTTTCTGCATAAAAACAGGATATGCTTATCAGCATTGGCACAAGAACATATGTTCATATACACAGATCCAAATAGAATACAGAACAATGTGTTTCCTCAAAAATATGTTTTTCTACATGGACATCAGGACACTGTTACAGGATATTCACACTGTCAGAAAAGCTGGTCTCTTACAAGACATTGTTAAACAAGGAAGCTTAGTATTGTTTCTACAGGACTAAAACTGTATATAAAGAGCTGTATAAATCCAGTTATGTTAGAGGTATGGTAGGGACACAAGTCCTAAGGTAAATGTTATATCTCTCACATCATCTGTACTATATGAGAAGTAAAGTTGGAACAGTACTTTTAAGCTGCAACGTGGTTCCGTTTGGTTTATTATAAAAAGTTATTTGTTACTGCTCTCTAAAGTTGATGCTGCAAAGTATATTCTCTCATCAGTGTATATTCTGCAAGTTTCTGTATGCAACAGACTGTGAATGCAAATATAACCAGACTTTGAATTTTAGCAGAATCCAGCCAGCAAGACTGAGTGTCTTAAGAACACTGCAAATCCATCACACCAAGCAGTAAGCAGCTCCAGTAAGTAGAGAGATCAATATATTTTTTCAATAATTAGTTCGCGAGAGAGAGATATCATGAAAGAGCATATATACATTTTGTTAACATTATTGTGCCAGCCTTTTCATATTATTTAACCTCTTCTTTATAAGCTATTTTTTTTCTTCCCCTTCCCTTTTCTTCCCTGCAAGGATCTTTTAAATCACAGCTTCTTACACAGTTCTTACTTAATACTGCTTCCATCCTTTGTATCTCCTAGAATGTTAGTGCTTCAGAATTATTTTGCAATCAAGACTGTCTTTATGGGCTTACATGTATTGAGATACAAAGACTGCAGTACCTCTGTGGAATTTAAGCCATGAATGGTTCTTATTCTTGAAGAAAAAAGCAGTCCCACGATTTACAGCCTTGCAGCTTTGATTTTACTTCCTGGTTTTCGATTTATATGAGCTGTGGAAGATATAGCTTTGCTTTTACCTTGTATTTGCTTCTTTTTGTGATTTCTAGGCTACCATAACCTGGATTGTTGGCTCTGACATCACTGATGACTTATTTACGTTTTTGGCACGAGGTCAAAGGTCACAGGATGCTTGCTGTGACTCAGCTTCCTGGAAAAAACGACTTTTAGAACGTTGAAACAGAAAATAAAGCTTTTAAAGTGTTGTTCTTGTATTTTAAGGTAAGGTTACATCAGAAACTACTAAAATAAAGTTTAAAACAACAGCAACATCATTATTTTGTCGGAATTAAGCGTTTTTATACCACAGATGCACTAGAAATGCTTACAATAGCAGAACAAATGTACTTACATTTTCCTTGTTATTTTGGAGGGATTTCATTAAATACTTTCAAGAAGGTTGAGTTTGCTTCATCGTTGTTTTTTATTTGGTATGCAGAACCCTTAAATTGGAAATGCAGTGAAGCAGGATACTTCATTTGGAACTTTATTTTGTTCTTTATCAAATATGCACAAAATGGTGAAAGAATTTGTCTCTGTTGTTTGATTATTAATGGTAAATCTTGAGCAACTGTTATTATATTTCCTTTCCACATGATTTGTTTTTTTTTATTTTGCCTGCTTGTAAAACCATGTTGGCATGAGCTGCATTCAGTAATCTCACATATACTTGTCCTGGAGCATTAATTGTTTGGGATTTTCTTAGTGCTCTATGGAACCTCTCTATTACAAAGCTTTGTACTGCCACATTTTTATTCAGGAATAGTTCACATATTTCTGTTATTGCAGCATGCAGGGAAGTTTGCTCATATGATTCAGAGATGCCTCTGATAAGCACATTGTTTCTTCTGGACCTTGTTTCTAAGTCTATTATTTTTTGTTGCAGTTCAGACATTGTTTTTCCTGTGGCAATGTTACTTTTTTATTTCCTCTATCTTGTATTCATTTTCTAGAGCTTTCTCCTCGTTTTTGTGTAGTCTGGATGATATTTGGTCTAAGGTATTACCAAAGGCATTTAGTTTTGTAGAAAAAATTTTATTTCTTCCTGCAGAGATATTAGAGCTAATTTAAGGTCTTCCAGTAAGAGAGATTTTTCAGTTGCCATTTTGGGAGTCTGCTTCTCTGTTTGCAGCTTTGCAGTTCTTTGTTTTTTGTACTTACTTCTTTCATAGGAGTGCTTAATTGTGAACGTTTTGTTTTTGTTGTTTGTGCTTCCATTGAATCCATATTACTACAGTTGATATTTTTTATTTTCTTTGCAGAAACTGCAGATTTTCAGTGAAGTCTGTACTGTTATATATGTTCCCCTGTCAGCACATGTGGTCTCGCAGATAAGTATAAAATACTGTGATTTTCTTTTTCTCTTTGCAAAATCTTCTGAAAATATGGTTTAGTATCCAGTATATTGTTAGATTTCTTGATTTCTGCTGGGTTTTGAGACGTGTTTAAGCCAAGATTGGTTTAGATTTTAATTCCCAGTCAGGAGCTGTCTGTGAAGTGTGCCTTCTAGCTAGCGGCTATCTTGGAATCCCACTTATCTTGATAATCTCAGAGTACATTTGGTCAAACTTTCTATTGTGACTGAAGTTTTTTTTTTCCTTCAGCTGAAATTATCGTCTGCTTTTCCCACTGCTGCTCTACTGTACTGCTTTCAGTCTCCTTCTGTGCTTCACAGTTGCTCTTCTTTTTTCTTCACTTTTTATTTTTAAATGTTATTTAAATTTTAAATTTTAAAATGTTAAATAATGTTTAACACATTGTCCATTTCTTTGTCTAGGATGTTGTAGTCCTATGTTTTAATAATGTACATTGTCTATTTCCCACCAGATTTTACTCTGTTATTTTTGCTTATTTTGTATCCCTTTTGTCTATATGTGGAGCTTTTCTCCCCGGGCCTCTGCTGAAAATGGAAATATATCCAGTTAGACTAGCCCGGTTAACAAATGTAAAATAAATAAATAAATAAATATTTTCTTTGTTGATCTTCTGGATGTCACAGAACTTTAAAATTTCTATTAATAATTTACTATAGCTTGTAGGCTTCTGCTAATGAAGTATTCACGGTATACAGAGCTCTTGTTTTTAGCTGCATACAATGCTGCCACCATCTTGGAAATCCAAATCCAATAAGATCCTTGATATTGCAATTTATGAGGTCAGTTATAATACATTACATAGCTTTAAGGAAAAGGCTTGTAAGGCTATAACTACCTGAATCAGCTGTAAGGCCACCCTTTTGAAATGGCATCAGCACTGCAGTCTGCCAGTCATCATTCAACTTTATGAAAGACAGGTCATGCCTGCTCAACCTGGTTATTTGAAAGGGTTATGGGGCATAAAATCCACACTGATCATCTGGACCTGGTCAAGGCCCCTAATGCTATCCTCCATGCTGGAATTACTGACAAACTCTCCCAACTCAACCCATATATAGATTGCTAGATTGGTAATTTGTTGTCTGATAGAACTCATACCATTAATGTCAAGATATTTGCTCTAGACAGGAAAATGTCACCAGTAGTGTTCCACAGGACCCCTTCTGCTAACTTGAAGTATTCAGTATTTTCTGACATAAAAGCCAATATCAAGGGATTATGGCTAGCATGTTTGTTGCTGACTGCAAACTGGTGGTGGTGGGGGGTGTTCAGAGTCAGTTATCAAATACTCAAATTCTTCAGCAAGGGCAGGACAAAACAAATGTCTGGAGTATTAATAAAGTGCTTACCCTCAAAAAAAAGAAATATAGCATAGTTTCTTTTGGCTTACCATATAGATAATATTTCACTTAACGCTGACATAGTCATCAGGGACTTGGATATAGCGTATGTTGATAACAGTTTCTTCTTTGATTACCATATCTCTATGGTGGTTAGATAATTCTTCTACCTTGCACAACTTTTCCTTCATGGTATCTCCTCAAGGACCAAAAAAGTTATAGTCCCAATTTATGCAATCCTTATTAGGCCCATCATTGAATATAGCACACAATTTGGCATGTACTTCACTTAGCACCTAAACTAATTTGAAAGACTCAATATTTTATCACCAAAAATATCTTGGGTCTTATTACCTTTAGCTAGTCTGACTGATTAAAGCTAATTTCCCTTTCCTAAGTGTCATTAAGACTCCTGAAAAGTGATTTCTGCTTAGTCTTTCATGTTATGATTGACTCAGCACTCTTCGACCTCTTTCACCCTAAAGAGAGCTAGTGGTAAAGCAAAAACTTTTTCTGGGGCCCTAAACATATACTATCACATCAACACCACCAGACAGTGTGGGAGATGCCTAACCCAAGATATCCTCTGTTTTTGGAATAGGCTGCCTTTATCTGTAAAGCAGAGTACTTCCCTAGTGACCTTTAAAAACTACCTGGATGACTGAATGTATGATTGTTTTCACTGAGGATATTTGTGGAAAGCCTGCATAACAGGGGAGAATATTAATCTCTCATCACCAGTGGTGAGAACTTTCTGATGGTCTTCTTTGGCTGCAAGCTCAGTAAGAATCAATGAACCCATGAAGTCATTCCAATAGTGTAAATCTATTTGAGGCTTGGGGTACTTCTCGTACAGCAAAGCAATTACATGGTCTCAGTTACTCCCATCCACTTCTGTAGCTTTTGTAAAAAAGATTTTAAGGTTCTATAAAAGAGGTCAGCTAGTCCATCTATTCTGAGGATAATATACAGAAGTTTTTAGTTGTTTCACTTTAAAA
Organism: Protopterus annectens; assembly: GCF_019279795.1. Classification (NCBI taxonomy): domain Eukaryota; kingdom Metazoa; phylum Chordata; order Ceratodontiformes; family Protopteridae; genus Protopterus; species Protopterus annectens. The sequence goes on along the minus strand of NC_056739.1, from coordinate 638,806,730 downwards.
AGTGGAAAAAGGACATGAATTACTCTGGACATGAATGGGGTGTCTTTACCAGTAAGAATTTCTAGGGGGAATTCACCCTATATAAAAGACCAATAGTGGTTCTTTTGTTACGGATTCTGCATTAACCTTTCATACAAGTACTGCCCTCAGGAAATGTAGCATAACAGATTAATTTCTAGAATATACCGATGACCCTCACTCTGTTTTACAAATGGATCCACAATTTCCATTGGTGTTTGTTAGAATGGGGCATCCATAATGGGTAAGAGTAACAATAGGCTCTTAAATCCTCAGCTAGGTGCTGTCTTTTGATATTCTGGACAAGATGCACAAATGTTCTCAATACCCATCATAATACCATATCAATAAACCCTAGCCAAAATTCTAACTTTTGCCATTTTCTTCCTTAAGTGACCACACAAAATGTAGCTAGGTGCTAATTTCATTACAAGTGTCCTTAAAGGCCTTGGAACTAATAACTACCTAAACATATGTGCTTTTCATTTGGTTATCCTGTACAGCAAGCATTTTGTTTAAGCTCACAGTAAGGGTCAGGAGCTAGCCTGTTCTCTTCCTTTACTCCCCAGCTACTTTTGCTATGTTCTCTTCCTCAAGCTCTACTTAGTGTACTGGCTTTTGAAATTGGCACAACTGTTCTGGTGGTCAGCCAAGTCATCATTTAATCAGTTTACATAAGAGAAGTGGAGAGTGTGGTCTCTTCACCTAAAATGCAGGTACAAGCTTTTCGTCTTCATCTACTCCTTCCACAGAAAATGTAATTTGTGAAACTCATATTCTACCAGTGGTATTGGTAGTTTCCCTTACTCTTCTTCGGGGTTTTCCTTACTTCATTTACCCTTAGAGTCCTACTTTTTGCTTCTGAATGGGTTTCTACTTTAGTGTTTCAGGTATAAGCTTGACACTGTTCAGTTTATCTTGTTTTCCTTTAATATGGGATTCATCTGCCACCCCCCCCCCCACCACAGTGTCTACACTTATTTTCTTTAGCGTACTCTTAGCTGTTGACCTTTTCATGTCATTCTTTTTGCCAGGACTGCCTTCCCAGTCAGTCTTCATACTGACTTTTGCATTCCTTTAATTATTGACATCTTCCGTAAAGAATCTGTATCAGATTTATCTAACCCTAGTAAATACAGCCAAATATTAGCTTATTTTGTGTCTTCCACTCCTATACATTTTCTTTACTGGACCTAGGTACTTCTTGCAATACACTGTGTTGAACATTCTTACACCTAAATCTTCCACATGTGTTTGAATTTGGAAAAATGTTGCCCAATTATCACAACTTACAGCACGAATGGCACTAAAACTACTGTGTGTGTGTGTGTGTGTGTGTGTGTGTGTGTGTGTGTGTGTGTGTGTGTGTGTGTGTGACATTTTGCCTAAAAAGCCTAATACTTCCACTTGAACTTGAGGGAACCCCTTTTGTCTCCACATAAAAATATTTCTTCAGTTTTATGCTTGGTAGTTGTTCTATGCATACAAACATATTACACTCTAGTCTAATCATGCCCAAAGCCCAATATTACTTATTTTTCTTTTCCCTTTATTACAGCATTACATTAACTAGTTTAATAACAGCACAGTGATAGAAACAAACAAAAGACTGTACCAGTTTGTGTAACTGAACATTCAGCATTATCACATTCATAGGTTCACAGTACATGTGCATGATTTTTGGACGTTTATGGGGTAGCATTAATAGTTTTTACAGAAATATCCAAATACTACACAGTTACTGGCAATGCTATATGCCTATTTTCTAGAACATATAAAACAAACCAGTTCAGAGGGTAGTATTTTTTCATATCAGCAGCCAAGGAAATATACTTAGATAAAGACTTATTATTAGTCCTAGGTGTATGCAAGTCGGCATTGACTTTGTATTTTCAACTAATAACAGCCATATTATTAAAGCAAGTAGTTATTCATAAGACACCATAATGCCAGCTTTCTTATACTACTAGAAAGTTTTCTTTTAAACTTATTTAAAGCCAACATTTGTTTGATTTTATGTACATTTGCATGAAGATTTAGGCACAGTTTTGAAATATGCATTACATCAGCCATTTGTACCCATACGGGTTTGTCTATTCTGAAATTATGAAACTGAAATGAAAACTCCAGCAAAGCTAGAACTTCCACTGAGCGACCTTCCAAACCTCTTGTATCAGAGGCACATGGTATATATGCAAATGAACCTTAAAAACATCAGGTGTTTCAGCTCATTTGCAATTCTGAATGCCTATGACTTGTTTTGTTGAATTAATGGACAATTTCAGGCCAATAAAGCCAAACCTCACTAGTTGTGGCTATGCATATTTTGGCCTTGTTATGACCTCATCAGCACAGCAAAAGCAGAGTGTTTGACTAAGCATTAGAAACACAGGGCTCTTATACCCATCTGATGTCCATTATCGTTAGGGTCACTGCAAAAATATCCCAAACAAACTAAAACAATGAGTGAGAAGGTTACTGAAAAACCAATCAGTAAAAACAAAAATGAAAACTCCAGCAAAGCTGAAACTTCCACTGAGTGACCTCCCAAACCTCTTGTATCAGAGGCAAATGGGATATATGCAAATGAATGCTCAATGCTAGAAGTCTAAATCTCAAAATGCACTCATTCGAGGCACTCCTTAAAATGGTGAACATCGATATCTGTGCAGTGACTGAGACCTGGTTCAAGACTCCAGAGAGCACCCCAGCACTACCAGGCTATAACTCATGCCACACTTTCTGGCCATGTAACCTGGACCAAAACATCAAAGGCAGAGGTGTGTCCATATTCATTAAGGATATCCACACCTCCAGGCTAGTTGCTCAGCATAATGCATCCGAGGTTATCCAAGTGCAACTAACTCTGGGAAAAACTGCAATCCAAATTGTAGCTTGCTACAGATCCCCCACCATGCCCCAGGATTCCCACTCCTCTTTTCTTGATATACTGGAAAATAGTAGGGTTCAACCAAACACCCTAATAATGGGTGACTTCAACTACCCCACCATTAACTGGGAAAACTACTCGTGTACCAACTCCTTAGCTCAACGCTTTCTGGAATTCATAAACTCCAATGCCTTGGATCAACTTATCCACACCCTCACCAGGGGCAACAATATCTTAGACCTAGTTATTACCAACATGAGTGACCAGTGTTCCACACCTGAAGTCAACTCCTCGTTGGTCTGATCGACCATAAGCTAATCACCCTTGATATCCACATTCCGCCCCCACCCCCCATTAAGGAAACCACTGTAAAAAAATTCTTCACAGCCAACTTCATGCTTCTTAAGACAGAAGTGGTGAACTTCATGACACCCATGCAGATGGACAATACAGTTACAACTGCTGAATCCTGCACAAATGCACTCTATAAGCATTTACACAAGTGCATGGATCGTGCTATCCCAAACAGAATCAAGACACTATCCTCCAAAAAAACAAACCAATCTGGTGGTCCCCTGCCATACACAAACTGTACAAGAGAAGGAAGAAACTGTTGCAAAAGAGAGTAAAATCTCATGAGTGGAGGAGCTGCCTGGCAGCCTCAGTAAGAAGTTGAGATCCCTTATAAGATACTCCAAAGCTAGCTATGAAAACAAAATTGCCACTAATTCTAAGGACAACCACAAAGCATTCTATAGCTATGTCAAGAATCTCAATGCAACACCCAGATCTGCTCTAAGTTACAGCACAACGGCACAAAAATTACAGAACCAACTGATATTGCCAACATCCAGGCAGATAGGTTCAGTGCTAACTTTAACCCCCCCTCACCCCGTAAAGGGCCCATATCTATACAGGAAGAATGCAGAGTCCCTGTAATCACAACTATGCAGGTAAAAGCTGCACTCTCTAAAGCCAAAAACACAGAATCCATGGGACCGGACAACATCCCAGGCTGCATTTTACACAAACTTCAGAACTAACTGGCTCCCCACTTAAGCACCATGTTCAATAATAGCCTCACATCAGGCTTTGTGCCCACTGAATGGAGCACAGCAACAGTTATCCCACTCCACAAAGGGGGAGCCACCACTGATCCCGGGAACTATCGACCTATTAGCCTGACGAGCCTAGTCTGCAAGGCCATGGAACGTATAATCATGGAACTCAAACAAAGACATTGATAACCTCCAAACTCTGGATCCCACCCAGTTCAGGTTTGTGAAAGGCAGGTCATGCATCCTGAACCTGATCGACTTCTTTGAGGCAGTCACCAAAGCCGTAGATGAGGGTAAGGTGGTTCATACCGTGTATCTTGACCTCGCCAAGGCTTTCGACACCATCCCCCATTCTGGAATTATAGCTAATTATAGCTAAACTCACTAAACTAGGTATAAATCCCTACGACACAAGATGGGTTGCCAACTGGCTCACTGACAGAACCCACACTGTGAAAGTAGCAGACTCCAAATGAAAACAAAGGCTGCTTGAAAGTATAAACCGTAGTCAGCATTACTTGTACCTAAGCTAGAAATGTACCTTGAAATGTAACACATATATATTAGGACTGCACAACTGAAGAATAGAAAGTTTGTAGTGGGCTAAAAATAAGCCCCAAGGCCAGGTTGTTTTTATCAAATGGTTTTATTATCCAGTCATGTCAGCAGGAAATCCAAGTAACATTTTCTATGTAACACACAGTGAGTTTTAAATCTGAACATGTCAGCAGGAAATCTAAGTAACATTTTCTGTAGAGTAATACAGAAAGCTGTGTCTAACTACGTGAACCATAGAAAAGTAACATTTCATAGAACTGTATAAAAGTAGCATACCGCTTACCAGTAATTTAGACAAATCCTGTATCTGCATGTTTTGTCTCCTTTCTGCAAGTAATAAAGGATGCCATACTTGAACCTTACATGAATTGGTCTTTGAAGTTTTTTCCTTTGACAGAGTACAACGCCCCTTTTGGAATGTACCTCACAAGACATCTGCAGCAGCTGGAAAGGCCACAGAAGTACCTCACAAAGAGGATTACTGGCCTCAAACAAATGATCTACACTGACCGCCTCAAAAAACTCCAGCCTTACTCCGTAGCATATCACCTACTCCGAGGTGATCTCTGCCTAACATATAAAGCTATGTCAAACCCAGAGCTGTTGGACATGCTACACCTAAAGAAATCCCAATCCCTCCGAGCTACATGCTCTAGCGACCTAAACCCTGTCACCACAATAAACAAGACATGCTGGAGGGATAGATTCCTGTCCCAGAGACTTCCCAGACTCTGGAACAGGCTACCCATCTATGTCAAGCAAAGTTCTTCATTACCACTCTTCAAGAAAAACCTTGATGAGTGGATGGGAAATAGGAAATATACCCCGGGAATCACTTCTGTGTCTCTGCTCAACAGTGGCACAGGAAAATAACTTTCTTGGGTGGCATAAGTCAGGGAACCTTGTTGGCTAGGCTTACATAGGCCCTTGGGCCGATAGCCTGGTACCTACCTATGAACCTTACGAACATCAGGTGTTTCATCTCATAAGCAATTCTGAATGCCCATGACTTCTTTTGTCATTTTAATGGACAATTTCAGGCCAATAAAGCCAAACCCCACTAGCTGTTTACAATGTATACTTCAGTCTTGTTATGACCTCGTCAGCACAACACAAGCAGAGTGTTTGACTAAGAATTAGAAACACAGGGCTGTTATACCCATCTGATGTCCATTATCATTAGGGTCACTGCAAAAATATCCCAAACAACAAACTAAAACAATGAGTGAGAAGGTCACTGAAAAACCAATCAGTAAAAACAAAAATGAAAACGCCAGCAAAGCTAGAACTTCCACTGAGTGACCGCCCAAACCTCTTGTATCGCAGGCACATGGGATATATGCAAATGAACCTTATTAACATCAGGTGTTTCAGCTCATTGGCAATTCTGAATGCCCATGACTTGCTTCATAATTTTAATGGACAATTTCAGGCCAATAAAGACAAACCTCACTAGATGTGGATATGAATATTTCGGCCTTGTTATGACTTTGTCAGCACAGCACAAAAACATCAGGTGTTTCAGTTCATATGCAATTCTGAATGCCCATGACTTGTTTCGTCATTTTAATGGACAATTTCAGGCCAATAAAGCCAACCCCCACTAGCTGTGGATATGCATACTTCAGCCTTGTTATGACTGTTTGACTAAGCATTAGAAACACAGGGTTGTTATACCCATCTAATGTCCATTATCAGTGGAGTTTTCATTTTTGTTTTTACTGATTGGTTTTTCAGTGACCTTTTCACTCATGGTTTTAGTTTGTTGTTTGGGATATTTTTGCAGTGACCCTAATGATAATGAACATCAGATGGGGAAATACTCCTTTGAATAAGATTTCTAATGCTTTCTTTGTTTCAAATTCCAGATGCTTAAGATCAATTATCAGCCCTTTCTGACTTTTTAAAAATAAACTACCTACATATCTTTCGATGTTTTTCAGTTATCTTTCATAGTGTCTGTCCATTTACATGAACTTTTGAGACACTATCTGGTTTATCACTTTGCTCAGCAACACCAACCCTGGAGGATGCTTTGTTAAAATGCCTTCTGTAACTTTTTGCTTATCCAAGATTTCTTTCCTTAAACAGATCAGGTCTCTCTGAAACTTTCTGCCTGCTCCACTGTAACAGCATCAAGTCATTTTACAAAACCATGAACCAGAGCAGAGATTGTTTCAACACTCATATTCTGCAGTACAAATAATTACTGTGATGTCCCCTTTTAAATGAGATTTTTAGTAACTTAAATCTAACTGTAATTTCCAACATATGCTTTTCATATCACATTTTAGCATGCATCAGCCATCAATTTCAGCCCAAACTTTCTTTTATCTCAAAATCAAGAAACATGTCTTTTACTGTTCAAATTATACAGAAGTTTTTTTCTAAAGCTTACTCTGTCCACCACACTACTTAGTAGATTCCTGTTTGCTGCCCATCAAACAGTTGCCCATTGAACTATTCCATATGCTGTGCTAAAGCCTCAATAACCATTTCGATCACACACAGTCTAGTAACCAATTATTTTCTCAACATCAGTCTGAGATATATTTTAACTCTCAGCATTACTTTGTTGCATGCCAGTAGCACCTTCAGACAGATAAAGCTGGTTATCAGCACCATGCTTTATTTAATTTGTATTTCAGGTACACTTAGTGTTTTCAACTTTGGCAGTCTTTTCAAAAAATCCACTACGTTGAGTAAGCATGATCTGCCTTTGACAAATCCAAAATGAGATGGGTCCAGTGTCTGGAGGCTCCCTTTGTCCTTACGATTAATTTCATGATAATTATTTCCATGGCTTTGCTTCATATGAAGCTAGTCAGACTTAGGTTCATAGGTTCATACTAGGCTATCTGCCCTAGGGCATTTATAAGCCTACTCAGAATGTGTTTGGCTTTCGCCACCTATTTTAAATTTATTTTGCTATGCCCTTTTTCAAGGTTAGTATACTGTGCCTCTGTCTAACAGTGACACTGAAGTGATACCCGGGGTAAACCTACGATCTCCCATCCACTCATCAAGATTCCTCTTGAATAGAGTCAATGAGGGACTCTGCCTAATCTGGACTGGGATTTTATTCCAGAGTGAAGGGAGCCTCTGGGTTATGAATCTGTCCCTCCAGCATGTCCTATTTATTTTAGTGCTGAGGTTCAAGTCTCTCGAGCGCATAGCTCGATGAGATTTGGATTTTCTGAGGTGCAGCATGTCCATTAATTCCGGGTTGGACATGGCTTTATACGTCAGGCACAGATCACCTCTGAACAGGCGGTATGCCACTGAGTAGACCTGGAGTTTCTTTAACCGGGCAGCATATGGCATCTGTTTGAGCCCTTTGATCCTCTCGGTGAGGTACTTCTGGGGTCTTTCCAGTTGCTGCAGGTGTCTGGTAAGGTACATCCCAAAAGGGGCATTGTACTCAATTATGGGCCTGATGAGGGATGAGTAAAGAGGCACGATGACGTCCCCTGATCTAGATGTGAATCCCTTCATGATTAGGTGGGCTCTATAAAATGTTTTTCTAACCACTTTGGCCACGTGGTTGTCAAATGAGAGATTGCTATCAACTTGGGTCCCCAGGTCCCTAATTACTTCTTCTGTACTTAATGGATTACCACCTATGTGGTAATTTGTGGGCATTTTGTTTTTGCCAAAGGGGATGACTATACACTTTTTGGCATTTAGCTTGAGGCCATGGCTCTGGCACCAGTTGTCTGTTTCTATGTGGCCCTTTTGGAGGATGCTTGTGTCGGCTGGTGAGTCGATTATGGCACCCAGTTTGCAGTCATCTGCGAAATTGGTCAGCCACAGTCCTTCCATGTTGGCCTGTACCTCCGAGAAATATATACCGAACAAGAGAGGTCCCAGGACTGAGCCTTGTGGGACACCACTTGTAACTGGTTTGGAGTCTGACATGGCTCCAGCAATTCTAACCATGTGGGTTCTGTCCTTGAGCTAGTTTGCAATCCATCTAGTGACATAGGGGTTTATATTTAAGCTGGTGAGCTTATCTATAATGCCCGAGTGGGGTATTGTATCGAAGGCTGTTGCGAGGTCCAGGTAGGCTGTGTGGACCACCTTCCCCTTGTCAATGGCCTTGGTGACTGTTTCAAAGAAATCAACCAGGTTTAAGAGGCAGGATCTGCCCTTAACAAAGCCGAACTGGGTAGGATCCAGTGTCTGTAGGTCCCCAATATCTTTATTTATGAGGTCCATGATGATCCTTTCCATAGCTTTGCAGACCAAGCTAGTCAGGCTTATGGGGCGATAGTTTCCAGGATCCGTTGAGGCACCACCTTTATGGAAAGGGACCACTGTTGCTGTACGCCACTCTTTGGGCACATATCCTGTAGTAAGGCTGAGATTGAACAGTAGTTTTATGTTTGGGTTTAGCTCTTCTTGGAGTTCATGTAGGATGCAGTCCGGGACACCATCTGGTCCCATTGATGCAGTGTTTTTTGCTTTGGAGAGGGCGGCTCTTACCTGAGCATCTGAGATGTCAGGGGGGCAGCACTCTGCTGGGATAGATATTTGCCCTTTTGGTGGGAGGGAGTTTGCGCTGAACCTGTCAGCTAGGATGTTGTCAATGTCTGTGGGTTCAGTGTATTTTTTGTCATTTTGGACTAATGCTGAGCATAACTGGGAATTACCACCCAGGTTCCTAACAAAGCTAAAGAAAGCCTTGTGATTATCCTTAGTGTCCTGTGCAATTTTTCTCTCGAAGCTGGCATTAGACAATTTTATGAGTGCCCGTAGTTTTTTGCTAATACTGATCAGTGATGCCTTCTCTTTTTGGGATTTTGCTCTATCATTTAGTAGCTTCCTCCTTCTATTGTATAGTTTGTTTATGGCTGGGGTCCACCAGACAGGACGTCTGCCTTTGGAGGATTGGGTCTTGGTTTTATTTGGGATCGCATGATCCATGCATTCCTGAAGGTGCTCATAGAATACGTTTATAAAGGATTCTGTGGTCTGGGCCGTATTTTTCCACAGGCCCGAGGGCTTTGAAGGATTCCACCTCGGTTTTGAGGAGTGTGAAATTTGCTTTAGAGAAGTTTTTCACTGTGGTTTTCTGGGCAGGGGGTGGGGTCGGGATGTGAATATCCAGTGAGATTAGTTTATGGTCTGATCTTACCAGTAAGGGATACACTTCTGGTCTGGAGCATAGAGTCCCCATGTTGGTGATGATCAGGTCCAGTATGTTTTCCCCTCTTGTGGGAGTGGTAACAAATTGTTCCATAGCATTTGAGTTTATAAATTCTAGGAACCTTTGGGCTAGGGTGTTGGAGCTAGAGTAATGCTCCCAGTCTATGTTTGGGTAGTTGAAGTCGCCCAATATAATGGTGTTTGGAGAGACCTTCATATTTTCCAGTGTTCTCAGGAAGGCCGAGTGGGGCTCCTGGGTTTGGGAGGGTGGTCTGTAGCAGGCTATAAACTGGAAGGCAGTTTTACCCACTGTTAGTTGCACATGGATAGTCTCTGATGCTTCGTGCTTTGCCACCAACCTGGAGGTGTGGGTATCTTTGATGAATATCGATACTCCCCCTCCTTTTGTGGTTCGGTCCAAGTTTTGGGGCCGAAAAGCATGGTATGAGGTATAACCTGTTAGTGCAGGGGTGCTCTCGGGAGCCCTGAACCAGGTTTCTGTTACTGCACAGATATCGATGTTCTCCATGCTAAGGAGAGTTTTGAGTGCGTGCATCTTGAGGTTTAGACTTCTGGCATTGAGTAGCATTACTCTTAGTTTCTAATCCCTTGTGATACCTATGGAGGTGGGTTCGTCTTTTGAGCCTTGCCTAAAAAAGGCACTATGCGGGTAGCAAGAGCCTTTGCCAATATCCGAAAGCCCAGGGGTGACAGGTGCAAGCCATCCCTAGCGAAGCATCGTGGCTTGTCGAGCATATCATCCCAAGCTGACAGGCATTGGATCCCCTTTGAATGACACCAGTACTTAAGCCAATTGTTGAAATTGATCATCTTGGATCTATAATTGCCTGGGTCCATGGAAGGTCCTCCCTTATGCAGGGGAATAACTGCTGCTGTCCTCCATTCACATGGTACAAAACCTGCATGGAGGCAATGCTTGAAAAGTGTTGTTAGGAGTATGGCTAATTCATGCTTCATGTTATTCAAGATTCATTCTGGGATATTATCAGAACCCATTGTCACAATTGTTTTTGCTTCTGATATCACTGTCAGGACTTGATCTTGTGTAATTGCTGGTGGCAAGTCGATTTTGGATAGTTCATGTGAAATGGATGGGGAAGAGACTGGTAAAGTCTGAGATGGATTTTTCAGCCAGTAGATTAACTATATCTTCAGCTTATTGTTTACAATCAGCTCAGCACCTTTTTGCATTGTGCTCTTGAGATTATAAACATAATTTAAAAATACCTTGTGATTATCCTTTGGGTTGGATGGCTATTTTTGCCTCAAACTTGTCTTTAGTAGATTTAATTAAGCACCTGAGTTGCTTGTTTAATTTAGTCACAAGGGCTCTATCATTCAGTGTAGTGCTCTACTTGCTTTTATCCAACAATCTCTTCTTTTTATTGCAAGGCTTGTGCATATTAAGGGGAGAGGTTGTATTTGTGGTATGCCCTTCACTTCCTTCTTTTGGTTACAGCCACATCTATACATGTTGAGATAGTTTACTGGTATATGTTTTCACATATTCAGTTGAGTTTACTGGGTTTGGTGTGAATTTGAAGCTTGCCAATGTATCACTTAGGAGTAGATAGTTTGTCCTGGAGAACTATTTTAAGGTGCCAGGGGCAGAAGTGGTCTAAGTATTCAATTTTATTTAGTAGTAGTTATGGTCAGACCTAACAAGTGTCAATGATAGGCAAGGGATGGTGCAAGATGCCCCACATTAGTAAGGACAAGTTCTAAAATGCTATTTCCCCATAGCGGGTACTCTGACTAGTTGTTCCAGTGTGTTTGCATTGACAAAGTCTAGGAATCTCTCTGCTTGTGCACTAGTGGTGGTATAGGTTTCCCAATTTACAGCTGGATAGTTTAGATCACCCATGAAAATGCTACTGGGTTTAATACTGACTGACTTTAATTCTTGTATATAGGAATTGTGGCTTTCTACGTGTGACTTCCCTCTAGGCCAGTAATCAAGAAGCCTGAATCCTCTCCACTGACACTAGAGAGGGATGCTCTCTTGGAACAAAAATAGATACACACAGTATTCCCAGATGCAGCTCTCTGCATCAAGCACAACTTAAGAGCACACAGGGAACACACTCAGTCTGGGGTCTGGGTTTTTCTCTCTCGCTCCAGGTCCCCAATAAGACTCCCCACTGGCACAGCTGTAAAGCTGAATCCTCAGCTGAGTGTCCAAGCCTTGGCCTCCATCGCACTCTCTATGAAACCAGTACTCTGTGTCCTTGCAACAAGCAACTGACATACACATTCTTTGAGATTTGATTTTCACACACACACACACACACACACACACACACACACACACACACACACACACACACACACACACACACACACTCTCTTGGGAAAGACTGGCACAGATTTACTAGCTATTTCCCCTTCTGCCCAGACTATAAGGTAGTTACACTGCCACCAGACACTCCAAAGCCAGCTATTCTAAGTATTTTACCAGTGTACTCACTTATACTGAGTGAACTTAATACACATGATAGTGTTTGACCAATGCAGTAAGGCTTTCAGGAGTGGCCACAAAGTCACCAAATAGATATAAATACTCTTACAGTTTAAATTATTCTCTAAAGGACCAGCCACAATTAAAAGTTTAAATATATTTAATAATAAATAATGAAAGAACATGAAAATATGGAATATCTATTTACAATAAACACCAGAATTTCAATCACAGAAAATAGTAAAATAGCACAAATGAATAATTCACACAGGCACATAAAAACAGTATTTAACTAATCTCACTATATTTTCATGACTGATCTAAATAATTACTATTCCCTGGTTAATTACTAGAGCAAAGCAAGATGAAGTAGGTGAGTGATCCTTCTATGCCAGGTTCCAAAAACAAACTGTCCTGAGACTTCAGTTTCATCTAGTATTAAAACATCATTTTTGTCCTGGATTACAGAATGACATCACACATATCTGGTCAGCTGACTTCTGGTTCTCATACTATCCCCATTACTAGAAAATAAACAAGAATCTCGCACATGAGTGTTACCGTACACACAAATAGCATCTGGAAGCCATAAAACCATTTCATAGCATCTGGAAGCCATAAAACCATTTCATCAGTTCCACCCCTTCCAGGGTAGCAATTAGTTCACTGCTACACACAATACAACAAGGATTCCTAGTCCTTGTTTTCACAGACATTTTACCTCTGGCTGTAATCAGAACTGCAAGATATAATCTTTATGGCCTAAATTAAGTAATTTAATTTCAAAACTATTTTTCAAAGTTAGCTGGAGCTGAGCTTAACCTATTCTCTTACAGTATCCTCTGTCACAATATTAATTCAACAGTTATAATACAGTCTGACATACAGGTGTACTTCTTTGCTGCCCAACAGAGACACTGTTGGTACATTTTAACACAAGCAGTTTCACAAATACATTTTTCAATGCAAACATCTGTACAAATTAGTTTGATATACAAATGACATACAATTCTTTACAAAACTTTAGCTAGCTATGCTGACATATGTTACACATCCACTGCCCTACTTCTCCTGGCATAGCTGGCAATACCTCACATTGTCACACTAGGGTCATAGACAGAGTTCGGTAACAAGCCAACATATGGTAAGGAACCTTTCAGTTACTGATTTGGACATGAAGAAGCCCTACTATACCATGCTACATAATCAGCTTTTATGTAATTCTCTTCTGAATGAAGAGTGAGACTCATCCAACCTTTTTCCCTCCTGCACAGTAGCTGGTCTAAACATGTGGAAAACATTACAGCCCTGCACAGCTGCAGTACTCTCCGCCCTTTTAAACCATGTCTCAGTCATTACACAGATATCTACTTCTGCCAGGGTGAGGAGGGCATGTAGAAAGTAGAGTTTCTAGCTACCATTGAGAAGTAACATTTTCATATTTTCCTTCTGTTCTTTCAATATATTGGTAGGTATATCTGGTTGGAATTGCAAAAAAAAAAAGGCACTATGGTGTGGATAATGTCTTTGCCAATGTCTGAAAGCCTACAGCGGACAGGTGCAGGCCATCCCTACTAAAGCATGGTGGTCTATTGATCATGTCCTCCCAGGCATACAAATACTGGACCCCCTTCCAATGACACCAAAGACTAAGCCAATTATTGATGTCAATTATTTTCTGCTCATACTGTGGCATCATTCCTAGAGAAGGTAGAATGCTGCTCAATGCTAAGCTCATACCTACCTGTGACACAGTCTGAGAGCTCCAGACTGTCTCTCTTCATATAGTCCAAGAAAGTATGTCTCAAGTCATTGACACCCACATGTACTATGACAGCATAATATCAGTAGCTGTGCTTCAAGCACTTGAGTGTATGGGTATCTAATGGATCCTGGCATCAGCCAGCTAACCATCACTCTTTCCTTGCTCAGCTTGGTAAGAGGTGTATCTGTTTGTCTTACAATGGAGTCACCTATAATGAGAATATTAGGTATAGTGAATGTCTGCCTTATGGGCTTAGCATCCATAGTGCAATGAGTCCCAGAGTCATGGATTCCTACCTTACAGGCTTAGCATTTATGACTCTGGGACTCCTTGTGCTATGCGAATTTAACACCTCTAGCAGCCTATACATATGTTTGTACACTGGAGTATTTTATGAAAAATCAGCCTAAAAAGCATAATATAAACAAATTTAGATATTTTTTGAACAATAAAAGCTATTGAAACTGTACAAATAGTGATATTATCAATAAGAAGTATCAATTATAGTGATAATAATCAGTGTATTTGTAGTGTTTCCATAAATACTATGGTATATTATAATGCACACAAACCCAGAACTATAGTTTTTTGATAAACTTTCATAAACATACTGTCATGTGTAGGAAACTATACAGCCTAGTCATATATTGTTAGAACACTTTTGTTAACCAGAAATAAACTTTCACATAACATGAAGAAATCCTTTCCTGAGGACACTTTTATTGGGATATTTATAGAAATGTGAAAATACATGCTTGATTATACAATCAGCTATATGAATAACATTACATATCTCTCAAGATGTGCAACTTACAGTGTAAATATCAGTGGCAGTTGTCATCAACAACATGCAAGGTTCCACCTGATGCCATGAAACAGTTTGTAAGTCACTCGTTTTTTTTTTTTTTTTTTTTTTTTTGAAGTACTAAGTACAGATGAAAATGTTACTAACCAACAGCTAGCAGTATCTCCAGTATAATATGATGTTAAAGGACACAGACAATTAGAAGTTATGTCCTTACCATAACGTTCCATGTGGAGTGTTCATCTCGCCTTTGTTCTTACACCTGGGTTCGGAGCCGATCCTCGGCTCCGTGTCGGCCGCTCTGCAAGCTCTGCATCGAGAAGAAGCTCGAGCCCAACCTAACTCCTACAATCCCCCTCTGCCTTTACCTCAGATCTAGTTTGCAAGCAAACCAGAAGTCAGAGAGAGAAACACATTCATGCCAAAAAACATAACTGCAAGAACATCTATACATATATATATATATATATATATATACATATATACACAACAACTGCGAAATGCAGAAGCAGGATAAACCAAACCAGACACCAAACTGTACGTTCTTCCTGAGGGTGGGAGGGTGGGAATGTAAGAACAAAGGCGAGATGAACACTCCACATGGAACGTTATGGTAAGGACATTACTTCTAAATGTGAGAGTGTTCGATCTCGCTGTTTGTTCTTACACCTGGGTAGCGTCCCTAGCTCCATGTTCCTGAGGAACTCACGGGAGAACGTTCTTGAGCACAGTGGAACCAAAGGTTGCCCTGTCCCTAGAAACCCTGTCTACCTTGTAATGAGAAATTAATGTATGTGGTTTAGACCAAGTGGCAGCTGCACAGATAGTGTCTAATGGTAAGCGAGCTGCATGAGCCAGGGATGTAGATACTGATCTTGTAGAGTGCCCCTTGGGTTTGACAGGTAAAGTTTGTTCCGAAGTAGCATAAACAAATATAATGCAATCAGTTAGCCATTTGGAAAGGGTTCGTTTAGTAACTGCTACACCTTTCCTGCTGTCTGCAAAGGCTACAAAAAGTTGATCTGATTTCCTGTGATCCTTTGTTCTATCCAGGTAAAATCTAAGTTGTCTATGAACATCCAACTTGTGTAACATATACTCCAACTTATTGGAGTGATTTTTGAAAAAGGTAGGGAGTTCAATGGATTGATTAATGTTATTAATAGAGCAAACTTTGGGGAGAAAGGACGGATTAGTGCGAAGAGATACTCTGTCAGAGTGAAAGATCAGATAAGGGTGTTTAATAGAAAGAGCCTGAAGCTCTGACACCCGCCTAGCCGATGTAATGGCCACCAAAAAGAGGGTCTTCCACGACAAATACTTCAATGGACAAGAGGAGACTGGTTTAAACGGAGGTAACATCAATTTAGATAATAAAAGGTTCAGATTCCAAGGAGATGTAGTTCTAACTGGTGGTCTAATATGGAAAGATCCTTTTAAAAAGGCCTTACAAAGTCTGTGAGCCATAATAGGTGCCCCACATTCTTCCACATGAAAGTTGGAAATGGCAGCCAATTGCACTCTTAAAGTGGCAGGAGAAGCTCCTTGGTGGAACAATTCGGTTAAAAACTCCAAGATCTTATTTAAAGGAGCTATAACAGGGTCCAAATGCTGTGTATTTGCCCAGAAAACAAAGCGCTTCCATTTACTAGTGTAGGTCTTTGTAGTGGAAGCTTTATGAGAAGCCACTAGTATATTCTGAACTGCAGGTGAAAGAAGATCAGACCTGGCTAAGTAGGGAAGCGTAGCAGCCAAGCTGCTAGTTGGAGTGACAGAAGCGAGGGGTGGGGAGCCCCTGACGAGTGGGTCAGTAGATCTGGCTCCGGGTCCCCGAATACGGTGTGCCAGAAGAAAGGGAAAACAGATTTGACGAGGCCAGAATGGGGCAATGAGGATAATCGTCCTTTGCAGGTTGTTGGCTTTCTGCAGAAACTTTGCAATCAGGGGAAAGGGAGGAAAAGCGTACAGGAGACCCGGGGGCCAATCGTGAACCAGTGCGTCCCTGGGGACTTCCCCTGGAGGGGGTAATAGGGCAAAGTAGCTCCTGCATTTGGCATTCATTGGAGACGCAAAAAGATCGCAGGAAGGCTGGCCCCACTTGCGAAAAATCTTCTTCGCAACTGACTGTTTGAGGGACCACTCGTGAGGCAACAGGATTGCTCTGCTCAACCTGTCAGCTATGACGTTGGATGACCCCGGGATGTGCGTTGCAATCAGAAAGCGACCCGTGGACTCCGCCCATTGCCAGATTCTCATGGCCTCTCTGCATAGCTGATAAGACTTGGTTCCCCCTTGTTTGTTTATGTACCAGACTACGGACATGTTGTCCGTCTGAACTGCAATAGTCCCTAGAGGAAGAAGGGGAGCAAAGTGTTGCAACACTAGAAACACTGCCCTCAACTCTAGAACATTGATGTGCAGATTGTACTCTAAATTGGTCCATTCGCCTTGGACTGCCTGTCCCTGAAAGATGCCCCCCCACCCTATCAGGGAAGCGTCCGTGGTCACCGTAGCTGTCGGCGTGGGTAGCACAAATGGTCTTCCGCTGGAAAGTTTGCAAGTCCGGAGCCACCAGGCTAGGTGTGATTTGCATGTGTTTGTGATCAGAATTTTGTGTGTCAGAGGTAGCTGTTGGAACGACCATTGTGCAAACAGTAGCCATTGTAGAACTCTCATGTGCAGTCTTCCCAATGGTATCGCAATGAGAGAAGCTGCCATGAGACCCAAAACCTTCAGAACCAGTTTTGCTGGGGATTTTCTGGATGACAGAAGAAGAGATATGTGGCTTTGTAGTGAGGCTATCCTTTCTGGAGGAAGTCTTAGAATTAAATGATGCGTATCCAGTTCTGCTCCTATGAATGAGATATGCTGTGATGGCCGTAGTGAAGATTTTTCGAAGTTTACGGAAATTCCGAGATGAACACAAAGCTGTAGTGTGTAATCCCTGGCCTGAATCAGTTGACGCTGGGTGGTGGCAGAAAGGAGCCAGTCGTCCAGATATGGAAACACCTGGAATCCCAGGCGTCTCAGGTGAGATGCCACCACTGCCATGCATTTGGTGAAAACCCTGGGGGCTGAGGTCAGACCAAAGGGCAGGGCTCGAAACTGAAAATGGCTGGCTCCCAGCCGGAAGCGCAAGTGATCCCTGGACGCCCTGGCCATTTTGATGTGGTAGTATGCGTCCTTCAGATCTATTGAGCACATCCAGTCGTCCTTCTGTAAAAATGGAAGGATCGATTGAAGCGTGACCATCCGGAACTTTTCTTTCTTGACGAAGGTATTGAGGTTGCTTAGGTCCAGAATCGGCCTCCAGTCCCCTGTCTTCTTTGGAACTAAAAAGAACCTTGAGTAAGTTCTGAATCCTCTTTGGTCCGCTGGGACTGGTTGGATGACTCTTTTTTCTAGCAGCTTTGAAATTTCTATAGCTGCAGGGTCTCGCAGATGGGGCGGCACATCTGGGAGTCTTTTCTTCAGAATTGGGGGCAATAGGAAGGGTATTCTGTATCCTCTGGTAACAACGCTTTTTACCCAGTTGTCTGATGTAAGATTTTGCCAGGCCTGAGGGTATAAAGCTAAGTGACCCCCGACTGCCTCCAGAGCAGGACAGTCGGGCCTCCTCTCAGGGGGTGTATCCTTGTCACCTTGGTTTTGCGGACCCCCTTTGCCGCCAGGGCGGCGTCTTCCACCTCTGCCCCCTCCTCTGCCTCTAGAGGGGGCATCACCCTGTGTGCCTGGGAAAGATCCTTGGGGTTTTCGAAACCACATTTTTCCACCATGTTGCCCTTTGGGGTACGGTCTGGATGGGGTGGAAAAACGGACTCCGACAGCAGACAGAGTCTTTCCCTCTTGCTCACACCGGGTAAGGGTCTCCTTTACTTTGGGGCCAAAGAGAGTGGCACCATCAAATGGGGCGTTAGTAAAGGAAGACTTGAAGGCTTCCGCAAATGAACATAAGGGCATCCAGGATTGCCTACGAAGAGCAATCGCTGAAGCTGCTGCCCTACTCGATCCTTCGGCTGCGTATGATATCAGCCTCATGGACGAGTTTGCAATAGACGTAAGGGTATTGAGATGTGCTGTAACTTTTTCTGAAATAGCAGCATCTGTAGTACCCTGGAGGGTATCTCCCAACTCTTTGATTAGATCCCTCTGAAGCCGTGTGAAGTGGGTCAAATAGTTCAGGGATCGCATAGAAAGAGCCGCTGAACTAAAAATGCGCTTCCCATACCTGTCCATAGTCCTAGAATCTCTGTTAGGCGGATGGACAGATGAGGAAGATTCAGACATCTCCTTTTTCGTGGCAGCTGCCACCACCATAGCGTCCACTGGCACTCCCTTTGTCAGATAAGCCTTATCCTGAGGGGCAGTAATATATTTGTTAGGCTTTCTAGGGACTGGCTCCACCGTGTCAGGCATCTCCCACGCCCTTCGAGCAATCAGCTCCATCAACTCATCGAAGGGCGGAGTGACCCAGGAGGAGGAAGGGCGAGCACCGAATGCCTTCAGCAAAACTGACTCATCCACAGAAGGGGGGAGGGCTTGCCAATCACCTCTCTGCTTTAGGATCTCCAGGATGTCAGAAAAAGAGACATCATCTGAGGGTGACTTTGGGGACCCTTCTGACTCATCTAAGTCAGTGTCCGATGTCAATGATTCTTGTGGAGAATCTAAGTGTCTCCTCTTCCACAATCTTTTCCTCGGAACTTCCTCGGGGGGGGCATCCGAAGAAGCCTCCGAGGAAGAGGGGGCACCCTCCAGGGGTGGCTGAGACACAGGTGCTCGACGCTTAGATGTAGCCGTGGGTGCAGAGGAGGATAACGGTCCTTTATGGGAAGGAGAAGCTGTTTCTGCTGATGTGGTTGTCTGGGTAGACAACACCTTCCTCATGAGGTCGAAGGCCCCTGGGTCCCGAGTCGAGGTATCTCCCGGTTCCGAGGAAATGGGAAGAATCCCCGAGACAAACACCGAAGTCA
Organism: Protopterus annectens; assembly: GCF_019279795.1. NCBI lineage: Eukaryota > Metazoa > Chordata > Ceratodontiformes > Protopteridae > Protopterus > Protopterus annectens. The sequence continues at coordinate 638,787,036 of NC_056739.1, read as the reverse complement.
TCGACCCCGAGGTCGGAGCCGAGTCGATCCGAGCCGAGGCCCCGAGAGGGAGTGTCGGAACCGAAACATCGGTCCGACTCTCAGTCCCGGATCCAAGGATGGATCTTCGGCTCCGAGACTCCGGTACCGGATCCGACGGAGTCGAGGTGAACGGAGCCGACCGAGAGAAAGACGGTTCTGGCACCGAGGGCTCCACAATCAGCAGATCAGCCTCTTCTGGCTCCGAAGACTGGATAGGTTTCGGAGGAGGAACAGATGGAGATAAGGGAAGGCCTTCGAGTCTCGACACCAACTGGGAGGAGACAGAGATGAGCTTGGATAAGGCCGTATTCTCCATTAATTTCTGCACCACGCGGTCTACATCGGTGTCGGAGAGGGGTCTGGAAGAGCGCGAAGGAATCGAAGATGGAGCTGACCTCAACAGTGTCGGGGGAAGGAGCTCCGTCACCGGTTCCAAGACTCGAGGCTCGGAAACTGACAATAGTTCAACACTCGGCCCCGAAGTCTGTGGAACCGGTGATCGAACTTTAACTGAAGAGCTCGGAGCCGATGACCTGGGCTCCGACGTCTTCGATTCCTTCGAGGATTTGGATGCCTGGTCTGATGCATCCAGAGCCTCTTGAAAGGTAGGTTTTAAAAGACCCCTATCCATAAGTTTCCTGCGCCTATCTGTCATGACCCTTCCACTGAAAGAATGACAAATTGAACAGTCTTCTTGCAGATGGAGAGGGCCAAGACAGTCGACGCAGGAACTATGATTATCAGTCACTGACATCTTTTGCCCACATTGGCAACGTTTAAAGCCAGACTTAGCTTTCTCAGACATGTCACAATCTTAGTTATAGTTAACAAGGAACAGTTAGTAAAATGTCAAGTCCAGTAGTTATGTCTAATCCAGAAACTTTAGTCAAATCCAGAAAAAGGGTGGGGTAGGCCCCAAGGGAAAACTCTAATAAAGTATAAAAGAACTTTATATGGAACCGAGAATTCCTCGAAACACTATAAACACACACACACAGTCACTTAGATAATATTTTAGAAGAAAAAAATTTTTAAGAAATATAAGAAAAATATAAATCTTAGCTTAAGGTTGCTCGAGCTCATCAAACTGATGCGAACGCTGCAGCGGCAAACTAGATCTGAGGTAAAGGCAGAGGGGGATTGTGGGAGTTAGGTTGGGCTCGAGCTTCTTCTCGATGCAGAGCTTGCAGAGCGGCCGACACGGAGCCGAGGATCGGCTCCGAACCCAGGTGTAAGAACAAACGGCGAGATCGAACACTCTCACATTTAATTTTCCTGTCTGACACCATGGCATTTCACACCTTACTCCTCAATAGCATCTAGGTCCCTCAGTTCTGAAAATATGAGCATAAATATGAAAATACGAATAATAAGTGGCAAATAGTGATTGTTATTGTAATATGTCATGGAGTAGAGAAAAATAATCTTACTGTCATTTTGTTAATTACCTCTTCCCTTTATAATGCTGTCAGTTATTAACTCATATGTCACTTAGTTAAAGAGTCAGACTCAAAAAAGTTCTCGATACCATACAAAGCTATGGGTGTTAACTGGAAGTATACAAAAAAGGCACTATAGGCTTTATGCCTGTGTTGCATTTTGAAGGTCTTTGATGTTTAGGCAAGTTAATCTTTAGAACCTCAGCATATGAAGGTTTACATGTAGTACAATGGTCCTGGTGAGGTGTGATGTGTGGTATTGTGAGTGGTGCACAGTGAGGTGTGGCAGGCAGTGTGGTGAGTGGTGTGCACTGAGGTGTGGTGTGTGTGCTGCTCAGGAGGTTTGGTGTGTAGTGCGTGATGTGTGGTGTATGATGAGGTGTGGTGTGTGGTACACTGCTGACAATACTGATGCGTGAATTGTCTATGGATGAGATTTTAGCCACCAATGTCATTACATATGTACATATCTCACATGCTATTTGAGTAATAGATGATCATTAGAAAGCATGAGACAATTCTTAAACTGTCTCAGGAAACATGTCTCAACCAGGCTGGCTAGAGGAGTTGTGAGGAAGTGCTGGTCCATGATTTAGATAAAAATGATTTGGAAGAACTATAACTTCTTTGAGTAAGTTTGGTGTTGGAATGCAGGGATTAGTTTAGGTAGACTTATTAATGAACAGCAAGGTGGGTGTCTAATTTCTCAGACTGAGATGAGCAGATATCTTGGCAGGCTTTACTGCAGCTCAGAGTGTGATTTATTTTACTTGGTGCAGGTTACTGAAGCCTTATGTTTAGATTGCTAATGTTGTATGGATTCGGGAGGCTTCTTATTGAGAAAAGGCTTCTGTACAGCCAGGCCACTACAGAGCAAGTCCAACAGTGGTGGTGCACTGAGCACAGCTCTGCACAACTTTATTCTTCCTTTTTGATGCGAAATCTCGCAGTTCGAGGCTTTCTACATCTCTCAGTGTCTTAAGTAAAGGAGGCCGAATAAGCTCGGCTCAGCCTAGGTTATAATAGGTTATAACAGGATAGAAGTTAGAGAGGAAACCAATCAAAATAAAAGCCAATAAACCCAGCCAATGGAGCCCTGTGACTCAGACCCTGTAACTAATTACAGTTCTCTTACCACTACGGTTCTTTGCTACAGGTCTAAGGTCCCGGATAGGAAAGAATTTCAGGACGTTAATTTTTACAGTTGGGAGCAGAGGAACCTGTGATTAATATAGCAACCAGTAGACAGCAGCAGGGAGGGCAGAGCTTAATGTAACAGTAGGTGGGGGGTGAGCTGTAACAATGTAATGATCGAAGAATAAGGAAATCAGCAGCAGTTGTAACAAAAAGAAAGCTTATTAAGTGTAGTTTAAACAGGCAAATAAACAGAAAGTCTAACCTTTTCAACAGCATACATTGTTGAGTATAAATAGTTTGTTTGGTGCAACCTGCCTGTGTTGGATTCCATCTGATATGCCAACTGATAAGTATACTGTTTTGCACTTGATTGTACTGTAATGCATTTATATATTTGTCCTCTGTATTCTGTGTGCTTTCTTTCTTTTTCCCTGTAAAATTGATTTTGGTCTTTCCTCCCATTCCCATATCATTCGCTCACTCAAATGAGAACAGTGAGATCATTTGGGAAGGACTACCCTCTTGCTTCTTTGACTTTGGATGCTCCTCCCTGTCCCATCTCTGAGTACAGAGAGTGCATTTGGGAAGGCCAACACCCTTAGCTTCATAATCTTGAACCATCTTCTGCTTCCTCCCTCTCCACTCAAAAAAAAAAAATAATAATAAATTTACACTTTATTCAGGTGCCTTTACTATAACTGTGTTCTTTTTACTTTATCACCTTATTTTTGCTGTGTGCTCTTAAGTGTTCAAGTGCTTTTATTCTGCTGCATTTATTACTGCTTGTTAGTAGCCTGATTAAATTTATGTTATTATAAGCATCTTAGTTTTGGTTTTAGCACTTGTGATTAAGGCCAGTTACTTTACATTTATGTTTTTTATGGTCTACACTCCTGTGGACAAACCATTATCAAAACCCTCTCTCCATAAGTCTGCCCAAGTATTCAGAACACTATGTCTGGACAATTCCCATCAGTTTCTCCTGCCAGCCTGGTCGATAGGGGCATACTGAGACAGTATAGCAACTGCCTCATGTTTACTGACAGCCCTCTTCTCCTAGCACATAATTTTACTACTTGCGAGAAGTGCATCTACATCAGTAACCTGGAATCCATTCTCTCTCACTCCACAGTCAGTACTCCTGACAAAGAGGAGATTGCCAGCACAAACACCACATCACTCACATGACATAGCCAAGCACAACACACAACTTTGCAAAGGTCCTCAATAAAAACTTACCTAAACAGTAGAGACCTCCAAAACATACTCACAAACATTCCACACAACACCACAAACACATCACACATAGCAGAAAACACATCATTGTCTCACAAACACAGCCCATAAGGCAAAACAATAAACCATCACATTCCATAAGCCATAATAATAAACTAAACATACTAGTCATTGGTGACTCAACTGTGAGACACACCAATGTTCCTCTCATCATACTCGACAAGGAGAAGGTCACAGTCAGTTATCTGTCTAGTGCCAAAATCTGCCACATTACTCACGCACTTAAGTCTCTCCACAACAAGTACAAGTATGACTCTGTCATTGTCTATCTTGGTGTGAATAACTTGAGACGTACTTCCCTGGACTATATGAAGTGAGACATGATTGAGCTCTCGGATATGTGCCCCTGAAGCAGGTATGACCCTAGCCCTAAGCAGCATCCTACCTTCACCAAGAATGTTATTACAATACTAACAAAAAATAATTGACTTGAAAAATTGACTTAGTTTCTGGTGTCATTCCATGGGGATCCAGTATCTGTCTGCCTGGAATGACATGATTGACAGGCTTTGTTGCTTTGCCAGAGATGGCCTCCACCTGTCACCACTGGGATTCTGGATCCTGGCCAAGGCTCTCACCTCCCCCATTGTGCCTTTTGCAGGCAATGATCCAAAGACAAATCTTCCAACATAAAAGTTCTGTCAAAAAAACAAATTGAAGGTCATGCTGCTAAATGGTAGGAGCCTTAACCTGAAAATGCACTCACTGGAGGCTCTCCTTGTACTGGAAGATGCCAATGTCTGTGCGGTCATGGAAACCTGGTTCAGGGCTGCGGAGAGCACCCCTGCCTTACTAGGCTGTACCTCATTCCACACATTCCGACCCCAAAATGAGGTCGGGAAGACTAAGGGTGGTGGAGTCTCTATCTTCATTAAGACTGATCTGCCAGCATGATGCACTGGAACTACTCCAGGTACAACTCTCAGTTGGCAAGACACCCATCCAAAATATAGCCAGCTATAGACACCCATCCATTACTCACCCATCCATTACTCAGGATACCAACTCCACTTACCTGGATCTACTTGACTCCATCAAAGTACCCCCTAACACCCTGATCCTTGGTGACTTCAGCTACCCCACCATAGACTGGGTGAACTATTCCTGCACTAATGCACTCACTCAACGATTCCTTGACTTCACCAGTTCTAACGGGCAAGACCAGCTCATCTCATCCCCCACAAGGGGAGATAACATTCTGGACTTGGTTGTCACCAACATGGGTGACCACTGCACCACTCCCATAGTATGTTCTTCCCTGGTGAGATCAGATCATCGGACTGTCTTGTTCAAAGTTTCTATCCCATCCAACACCCCCAGTTGTAATCAAGCTAAAAACTTCTTAAAAGCTGACTACAACCTCCTAAGGGAGGGTATCTGTAGCTTCACATCACCGCCCCCCCCTCACAGGATGCAGACAACTATGCTGAACAGTACACCAATTCAGTATACAAGCGCCTGCAGAGTCAGCCATACCCAACAGAACTAAAACCTGCTCCTCAAGGAAACACAAACCTGTTTGGTGGACATCCTCTATCAACAGGCTTTACAACAAAAGGAAGAAACTGCTGTCCAAGAGGAAAAAGGAACAAATTCCAAATTGGAAAAACTCCTTCCTTAGCCTCAACAAGTAAATGAGATCATTAGTGAAAACCTCCAAAGCCAATTATGAATTGAAACTAGCCTCCAAAGCAAAGGGAAACCACAAAGCTTTCTTCAGTTATGTCAGGAACCTCCATGGCAAAGCCCAGGTTTGTTCCTAATTAGCACTTAACAGTATCACTTACAATGATTCTGTTGAGTTAGCCAACCTGCTAGCAAATAGGTTCAGCGCAACCTTCACCCCCCCTGTCCTCCGCAATGAACATTTCAGCATCACCAATACTTGTCCTGCACCTCACATCTCCATAGATCAAGTGATAAAGGCCCTATCTAAGGCAAAGAACACAGCTTCCATGGGGCCTGATAGTATCCCAGGCTGTATTCTGCACATACCTCCCAACCGTACCGAATAACTCAATTTTTACTGAGTTTTGGGGTCCAAATAATGGGGTGCCACGATTCCCAAGTGGCACCCCTTCATTTCCGACTTTTTTGCTGTTTTTTTTTTATTTTTTATTTATTTTTCATGGTTTGCACTGACATCATCACGTATGCGATGACGTCAACGCTGTCGGGGCTACCAGCCTGTCGGAATTGAGCTCAAGGGCTCACAATCATGTATTTCTGGCTGGCTTCTTGAATCATTGAATGAATGTGTGTGCAGGAAGTCTGGATGCGAGCGAGAGTGTTCACTGTTGTAATGGATTATGGAGCAATTCAGTAGCATAGCATTTGTTCTCTTTTGGGATCTGCCTGCCTGTGCCTGAACAGAAAGAATGGAAAGGACTGAAGTAAGTGTTGTGTGTGTGTGTGTGTGTGTGTGTGTGTGTGTGTGTGTGTGTGTGTGTGTGTGTGTGTGTGTGTGTGTGTGTGTGGCGTGTGTGCATTATTTGTAAGGAAATTCAGAAAACATTCCCTTTAGCAATACATCTTCATAAAATATAAAGATAAACACAAGGCCATCTAAAATGTCTGGCTGATGATGCCCCTTAGCATGGATGGTATTAACTCGTTGTTCCGTTATATATTTTGTTTCCTAGGCATTTTTATTGCTCAGATATGCGGTATGAATGACGATAATTATATATGTTTCTCCATAAGTTTGGAGATTTGCATTAACAACAAATGGTAAATAAAATAATTCTCCGCATAAGTAATTTGGCAGAAGTTTTATGCTGGATGCTATTCCTGACGCAACCCTCCCCATTTATCCAGGCTTGGGACTGGCACAAAGAAATGCACTGGCTTGTGCATCCCCAGTGGCTGGGTTAACAAGGAGGAGGAGTGTGAAAGCAGTGCCAAGGATTAAATGGTGGAAGTTAAAAAAGGGTGATTGTGAGGTGGAGTTCAGGGAAGAGTTAAGACAGGCACTGGGAGGCAGTGAAGAGTTACCGAATAGCTGGGAAACTACAGCAGAGCTAGTAAGGGAGACTGCTAGAAAGGTGCTTGGTGTGACATCTGGACAGAAGAAGGAGGGCAAGGAGACTTGGTGGTGGAATGAGGAAGTACAGGAGAGTATACAGAGGAAGAGCCTGGCGAAGAAGAAGTGGGATTGTCAACGAGATGAAGAAAGTAGACATGAGTATAAGGAGATGAGACGCATGGGAAAGAGAGAGGTGGCGAAGGCTAAGGATAAGGCATATGAAGAGTTGTATGAGAGAATGGACACTAAAGAGGGAGAAAAGGACCTGTACCGATTGGCTAGACAGAGGGACAGAGATGGGAAAGATGTGCAGCAGGTAAGGGTGATAAAGGATAGTGAGGGAAACGTACTCAGAAGTGAGGAGAGTGTGTTGAGTAGATGGAAAGAGAACTTTGAAGGGCTGATGAATGAGAGAGAAAGAAGGTTGGATGATGTGGGGATAGTGAATCAGGAAGTGAAACAGATTAGCAAGGAGGAAGTAAGGTCAGCTATGAAGAGGATGAAGAATGGAAAGGCTGTTGGCCCAGATGACATACCAGTGGAAGCATGGAGGTGCTTAGGTGAAATGGCAGTGGAATTTTTAACCAGATTGTTTAATGAAATTTTGGAAAGTCAGAGGATGCCTGAGGAGTGCAGAAAAAGTGTACTGGTACCTATCTTTAAGAATAAGGGTGATGTGCAGAGCTGCAGTAACTAGAGGGATAAAAATTGATCAGTCACAGCTTGAAGTTATGGGAAAGAGTAGTGGAAGCTAGGTTAAGAAGGGAGGTGATGATTAGTGATCAGCAGTATGGTTTAATGCCAGGAAAGAGCACTACAGATGCAATATTTGCTCTGAGAGTGTTGTTGGAGAAATACAGAGAAGGTCAGAAGGAGTTGCATTGTGTCTTTGTGGACTTAGAGAAAGCATAAGACAGGGTGCCTACAGAGGAGTTGTGATATTGTATGAGGAAGTCGGGAGTGGCAGAGAAGTATGTAAGAGTGGTACAGGATATGTATGAGGGTAGTGTGACATTGGTGAGGACTGCGGTGGGAGTGACAGATACGTTTAAGGTGGAGGTGGGATTACATCAAGGATCAGCTCTAAGCCCTTTCTTATTTGCAGTAGTGATGGACAGGTTGACAGATGAGATCAGACAGGAGGCCCCGTGGACTATGATGTTTGCAGATGACATTGTGATATGTAGTGAGAGTAGGGACCAGGTTGAGGAGACCATGGAGAGGTGGAGATATGCTTTAGAAAGGAGAGGAATGAAGGTCAGCAGGGCTAAAACAGAATATATGTGTGCAAATGTGAGGGACAGTAGAGGAATGGTGAGGATGCAGGGAGTAGAGTTGGTAAAGGTGGATGAGTTTAAGTACATGGGATCAACAGTTCAGAGTAATGGTGAGTGTGGAAGAGAGGTGAAGAAGAAGAGAGTACAGGCAGGGTGGAATGGGCGGAGAAGAGTGTCAGGAGTGATTTGTGACAGACGGGTACCAGTAAGAGTGAAAGGGAAGGTCTACAAGAGGGTAGTGAGACCAGCTATGTTATTTGGGTTTGAGACGGTGACATTGACGAAAAGGCAGGAGTCAGAGCTGGATGTGGCAGAATTAAAGATGTTAAGATTTGCACTGGGTGTGACTAGGATGGACAGGATTAGGAATCAGTATATTAGAGGGTCAGCTCAGGTTGGACAGTTTGGAGACAAAGCAAGAGAGGCAAGACTGCATTGGTTTGGACATGTGCTGAGGAGGGATGCTGGGTATATTGGGAAAAGGATGCTAAGGATGGAACTGCCAGGTAAGAGGAAAAGAGGAAGGCCTAAGATAAGGTTTATGGATGTGGTGAAAGAGGACATGCAGGCGGTTTGTGTGAAAGAGCATGATGCAGAGGACAGGAAGAAATTTAAACAGAAGATCCGCGGTGGCGACCCCTAACGGGAACAGCCGAAAGAAGATGATGATGATGGTAAATAAAATAATCAAGATACAAGTTAAAAAGCTTGAATAACAAATTATTGCAGTTACTTGTTAGTTGTCTGCATTTTATCAAATGTACTACTTATGATTTGTAGTGTCTTAGAATGGAAACATTTACCTGTTACAGGCTATGTGACTAATCAGTTTAACTATATCGTTTTGGGTGTCATGTATGAATTTCTATTCTTGTTTGTGGTTCACTATCCTATTTTGTATGTCAGACATTTTCTGTGGCTGAGGTGGGATCTTAGAACTGAGAGCTATAATCAGTGCACTGATGCATCCACACTCAAACTTGCTTAGTTTAACAGAGCAGTTTGCTGGCAAAATAGTAGCAAGTTTGTGTTGTCTATCAACTGTTTTTCAGCCACTGATCTGGGTATGAAAAGGCCACCTCGAATAAGAAAAGCCTGAGTAAGCATAGGTGTCCTTTCTGAGGCACCATGCTTGGTGTAATAAAGAAAAAGGATAATATTTTATTTATTTTACATTTGTTGACCGGGCTAGTCCAGCTGGATATATGTCCATTTTCAGTGGAGGCCCGGGTAGAAAAGCTCCTATGGTTATTACAAGTTTAAATAGAAATAGCCATAACAAGATGAAATTTATAAACAAAGTGAGTTAGTACATGCAATACACATGCAAACAGAAATAGCCATAACAAGATAACATTCATAAGCAAAATGAGTAAATACTTGCAATACACACATCTGATAATATCAAAACAGAGTACATAATAAATTGTCTTACAAATATGGTAAAATAATTTTTTTTTTTTTTTTTTACAATGGTCATACAGTATATATGAGATAACATATATCTACAAAGATGTTATGTAAGGGGGGAGCTATCAAGGATACAGGGAAAAGAGAAGGAAAGAATTAAGGTAGAGGAAAGGAAGAAGGAAGGTTAATCAGGGTTGGTACAGGAACAGAGCCAGTATTTATTGAGATGCATTTTCAGTTGTCTTTTAAAGAGTGGAAGAGTGGACAAAGATGAGATATCGGATGGTAGTTTGTTCCACATTTTTCCAACAGAGTTGGAAAAAAGGCAGTCACCTGCAGAGTTATTGGGTTTGGTGATATTAACCAGTAGTTTGTTTGAAGAGCGTAGGTGTTTCAGGTTATTGTATGGAGTAATGAGGTTTTAGATGGTTGATATAGAATTTTGTGAGCTATTAAGAGCTGTTGATAAATGAGCTTGTTAGGAAGTTCAAGCCAACCTAGTTGTTTTAGTTTCAGACAGTGGTGAGTTCTGAACATAGATCCTGTAGCAAATCGAGCAATATTATGGTAAGATGTAGCAAGTTTCTTGAGGTTATTTTTAGAGAGATTAGTATAAATAGAGGAAGCATATATAAAGGGTAGAGATAAGGTGAGATCTGGCTAAGGTGGTCCTAGCTTCAGGTGTAAGGAAGGGTTTGATTCTATAAAGGGATCCAATCTTTTTGTTAACTACTTTTATTGTGTTGTTGATATGAGAATCAAAATTGAGATGTTGTCAATAGTTATTCCTTGTAGTTTTGTAGTAGAATCAGGAGAAATCAGAGTGTTATCAGTGGAAGTAATAGAGAAGTTTAGAGGGGTAGATTTACGGGTAGGTGAGAACAGTAACAATTTGGTTTTCTTGGGGTTGAGGAGTAGGCAATGGTCAGAGAACCAGTGTTCAACAGTGGTGAAAGCTTTTTGGGTAAGAGACTGTAGTTCAGTTTGAGAGGAAGCAGTGCAGATTATCGTAGAATCATCTGCATATTGTATGCAGGTAGTGTTAGGGATAGCTGATTGGAGGTCATTAATAAAGATAGAAAATAGGAGGGGGCCTAGGATAGACCCTTGAGGTACACCTAAAGAGATAGGAAGGAGATTAGATAGTGAATTTTTCCAAAGTACTGCCTGCTGACTGTTTTCTAGGTAAGATGTAAACCAAGTTAAGGAAGGGGGATCAAGTGCGAGAGATTTTAGTATGTGCAGAAGAAGTTTATGATTAACCATGTCAAAAGCTTTTGATAGGTCTATGAAGATAGAAGATGATAGATTATTGTTGTTGCGGTTATAGTTGATGGAGTTGTTAAAGGAGAGTAATGCAGTGGTGGTACTGTGGGAAAGTCTAAATCCATGTTGACAGTTATCAAGTAGGTTGTTATGGAGAAGGTGGCTAAGTAGTTGTTTATGGATACATTTTTCCATGATTTTAGCTATAGGTGATAGGACGAAAGTTTGAGAAGTCATTAGACTTGCCCCCTTTGTGTAGTGGGATGATGTGAGATATCTTCCAGATAGAAGGGAAAATTCCTTCATTTATAGATCTATTTATCAGGACAGAAATGGAATAGGCAGTGGTTTTGGCTCCTATCTGCAAGAATTCTGCAGGAAGTTTGTCTGCAGAGGGGGTGGTGGGTTTAAGTTTTTGGAGTAGAGATAAGATAAAGGAGGTAGATACAGGTTGTAAGTGAAGGGGAGGATGAGTATTTAAAGTAGGTGAGAGTAGTTTAGAGGTGTCAGGAGATAGGTGATTTGCAAGAGTTTGGATGGTACTGGTGAAGAAAGAGTAGAAGGCATTAGCTATTTGTGTGGGATTGTTTGGGTTAGAGTCCCGGGGGTTTGGTGTGATTGACTGGCCTGAGGATAAATGATTATTAATACTGGCCCAGAATTTTTTAGGTTCTTTTTTGGTGGTTTGCTGTAATTGAAAGTAATAGTTCTTTTTATCTGTCAGGGTGGCTTTTTTTGTACTCTTTCTAAGCTCTCTGAAGTTTTGGTGGTCAGTTAGGTTCTTAGTAGAACGCCATTTATCCCAAGATTTATTTCTGAGAATGATTTTTTGCTTAGTGTTGTTGGTTAGCCAGGGTGCTGCTTTAGCTTTGGTTCTAATAGTACAACTTGGGGCATGGTGATCTAGGATAGATAGGAATGTAGAATTGAAATATTCTACAGCTTCATTAAGTGGGAGATATTTTAGCGGGGACCAATTACATTGTCTTAGTTCAGCTTGAAACTGTTCAGAGTTAAATTGTTTTTTAGAACGTAGTGTTTTGTAAGTGGTAGGTAAGGTTGGGTAAGTTAGTGAGTGGTCACTTAGATCATCTGGAAGGGTGCCTGACTGGTAGGTTTGTTGGGGAGTATTAGTAAGAATCCAGTCTAAGGTGGTTTCATTATTGTTGGTTTTATTAGTTCTGGTAGGACTATTAATGAGTTGTTTAAAGCCATATAGGTTTATATGGGAGGTGGGGTTAGTACTGTTACAGGAATACCAATCAATGTTAAAGTTGCCTAAGACTAGTGTTTCTTGAGGGAGGTTGGTAGAGAGTAAATTGAGGATATATTTGAGAGTGTTGATATTATTTCCTGGAGGGAGATATGCACAGATGATATTTATGGCTTTAGTAATACTGACTCGAAGTTTGGAGCAGATTACTTCGGCACTGTTGTCTAGGGTAAAAGTCAGATTTATAGTACTAATTTGGAGTTGTGTTTTGTAGAGAATTGCTACCCCTCCTCCCTTTTTGGCAGTGCGATCAAGTCTAATGATGTTATAACCGGGTGGGGTGATTTCATTGTCTTTGATTGAAGGCTTTAGTCATGTTTCAGGTAAACATAAAATATCAAATTGATGGACTTCTAGAAGGGCATGGATTTGACTAATTTTGTTACAAATACTTTGTATATTGAGATGGGCAATAGAGAGAGAATTGGTGGGTATAGAAAATGATAGAGATCTAGTTTTGTCTTGTATTTTGTATGTTTTGGTTTTATTATGGTGTGGGCCTGGATTAGGATGAATGTCTCCATCTAACAGAAAGTGGAGGAGTTTGAAATATTTTGGTTGAAGAAGTTTGTAAATGAAGTCAAGTATTTTCCTGGGTTTAAGTTTCCTTAACTTGAAGTATGCTAGTCTGTGGTATTTGGCTAGTAGGTGGTTGGGTTGTGTGGTGCAGTTTGAGAAGGTAGGGGGGAGAGAGGTGATGTAGATGTAGAGGTGTACTTAGAGGGAAATGAAAGAGAAGAGTTCAGTGGGTATTCATAGGAGGTTAGGAGGTAAGTAGTTATAAGAGAAGATACAAGGGATAAGCAGATAAGCATTTTAAGTTGTGGCGGGATGAATGATATACACATATTAATGTGTATGGAGGCTAGCAAAGAGATGAGATGTAGTTTGAAGGTGTGGTGTGGGGTAGTGGTATGAGAAAGTAGATGGGGAGGAGGTGGCTTAGTTAATTAGTAGGTGTGGTGTACAAAGAGGGGGTTGGGTAAGTTTGTGATGTTAGGTATCTGATTGGAGTGGACAGCATAGGGTGTGTCTATTAGTGGTATAAATGTAGGACCACTGGGGGTGGGTGGAAATTGGGGACAGGGTAGGGGAGCGGAGTGAGCCCGCAAGGCGAACGGAGCGGGTAGAGACAAGAGAGAGGACTATTGAGGATGACAATGTGTAGAGCAGGAAATTTCAGCAAGTACGTCTGAAGGTAAGAATGTATAAGTAGGTTAAGAGGCTAGTGAGAGGAAAGTAGGGAAGTCAAGAGTTAGACTGTGGTTAAAGGTACCCTAGGACTGGGGTGGGAAAGGTGACAGAATAAGTCTCTAAGAAGTAGAAGCTTAGAAGCAGGGTTGTGGAGGTATGGTAAGGAAGTAGGTGTAGGAGTAGAAATACAGAAAGCTACAGATAAGGCACCACCTAGTGGTCGGTCACTTACCTACAGCTAAGTGTTCGCATTCAAGGGTGGCAGGCTGTGGAGAGAGGGAGTAGGCAACGTATTAGAGAGAGAGAGAGTAGGCTGGATAAAGGGTTAGCTACAGAGAACAAGAAAGGAAAAAAGGGGGGCTAGTTGGCTGCTGGCTATTCTGAGTGGGAAGCTTGCCTAGTGTAGCAGAGCCTTTCTGAGAAACCTATAGTACGAATGAATTGGGAACATGGCAGGTATCCAAGTGTGAATTATGACAGCCCACTTACTGTGAATAGATTACTGAAATCAGTTTTTAGTAAATGAGGAGTTTACCCTTCTTTCCACTGTTGTGAGACTGTCGAGTTAGTATATATAAATTAGAAATGCGATGAGTGTCTCCCCATGGGGGGGGAGTCAGGAAAAGGTTGCTCCCCCATCAAAATTAATAAACTTTTTGCTGAAATCCAGTTTCAGCAAACGTGAAATAATGTATTTGCTGTAAGAGAACTTGTGCTGATGTCTCATCACAACTGGAACAAATGTTTGTAACAGAACTGGAGTAAGCATATACCCCTGGACTGACATAATTTCAGTTCTGTACCCCTTCCATATCCATGCATGTATTGCTGTACTGATGTCACTACAGATCTGTACCCGTGTGTGTGTGTGTGTGTGTGTGTGTGTGTGTGTGTGTGTGTGTGTGTGTGTGTGTGTGTGTGTGTGTGTGTGTGTGTGTTTAACTGCAACAACTTTAATCCTGAGATTATAGCAAGGTTTAAATGCTACAAATTTAATACTGAGCGTGTCATTTTCGGGACCCACTTTAGCTAATGTTCAATAGTGCTTATGTCTATTGACCTGCCTATCACAACGGAGATTTCTTTAGATTTAAACAGAGAAGTAAGTAGAGTCCATTAATTCTTTTGAATAAATTATGTGAATATTCTTGACAGTTTATCATTATAATAGGTTTTGTTCACTGACATCCCATTTTTCTGCATGATAACATAACATTTTATTCTAGCAACTTTCCAAAATGTTTGTCGCCCCCACCCAAAAAAAAACTGAAATTGAAAATACGTGTAAGTAGCTGTGCAAGATGCATATGGCTTACACTACTGTCATTCTATTTTATATATATATATATATATATATATATATATATGTATAGTTCCCTATCAGAAGCCTGAAACACTATAAGCCTGAAAATCAAAATCCTGAAAACTATAGACTGAAAGACCAAAATCCTGAAAGACCAAAATCCTGAAACTCAAAATCCTGAAAACACAAAATGGACATACTGACGTCATTGTGGCTTTGCTATTGTTAGCCCTGTGGTGTTGGGTCATGCGTTGGGTTCAGGTAAGTGTGCGGTTGGTTTTATGTTAGGGTTGGGGCGGTTTAAGTGAGTTAGGGTTAGGGGCAGGTTAGGCATGTATGCAATAGTGACAAATATTGGGGTTAGGGGTGGTTTAAGTGAGTTAGGGTTAGGGCGTGGGTCAGGTGAGTGTGCGATAGTGACGGACCTTAGGGTTAGGGTTAGGGTCAGGGTCAGTTGGTAGATATTAGTGTCTTTATAGTGACATATTAGCATTATTTGTGTTTTCAGGATTTTGAGTTTCAGGATTTTGGTCTTTCAGGATTTTGAACTTTCAGTCTATAGTTTTCAGGATTTTGATTTTCAGGCTTATAGTGTTTCAGGCTTCTGATAGGGAACCATATATATATATATATATATATATATATATATATATATATATATATATATATATATATATACACACACACATTGTGTGACTTTTTATGATGGAAATGTTCTGAATTGGGCAGTTTTGTCATTACTGGTTCATGCACTTTGTTTCATTGCCTACTGGAAAAATGTTCAAACAATAAATTTAAAATGCCCTCTGTCTAACAAGTGTGCTGTACAAGGAAGTCAGGAAAGTGCATCAAAGAACACATGTATATTTCTTGTTTTATGTGCAAGTGGGTCAGTGATTTGAAAACAGCCCAAGGTAATCTTTATCCACCACTGGCCATGTAGTTTCTTTGGATATGGTGTGGGTTTCAATGCTGTTTCAATTAATGTGAGTTTCAAGGGTAGGGAAGTTTAAATGCCAAGTCTTTTTATTGTGAGACAGTATTGCTTTGTTTAGCAGATTTCTATTAGTGCTTGTGCATTGTGCTACAAAATGTAAAAATAACATCCAAATAATCATTGTAGAAGTAAAGTAGTATGCACACATTAGTGTTTATGGTAAATGGGGAGAAACAGACGGGTAATGGAACACTGAAATGGCTGTGGGGGACTCTGGTGCCATATTTTGGTTGTCTGTTCTTCAGTTTGCATTTGAAAGTTGGTATCCCACAATTCCACTGGAATGGGCGTGGTTACATAATTATGTATGCAAATTATATTCTAATCAGTGTACAGATTTGTACCTATTTTTCATGGGCCTTGCCCAGATTTTTGATGTTTCCAGGTTGAGAGGTATGATTCTGCATCATCTCCAGCAAGAACTGGCTTCGCCATTGAGCACCCTATTCAACCAAAACCTAAGTACAGGCTTCATTCCAGCAGAGTGGAGAACTGCCACTGTCATCCCCTTGCACAAAGGTGGTGCCACTACTAACCCTGGAAACTATCTCCCTATTAGCTTGGCAAGTATGATCTGTAAAGCCATGCAGCGTATTATTATGGATCTCATAAGCAAGGACATAGGTTATCTCCAAGCAACTCATCTAGTTCGGATTCATCAAGGGCAGATCTTGCCTACTGAACCTGGTTAACTTCTTTGAGACTGTCACCAAGGCCCTGGCTGAGGGAAAGTCAGTCCATACAGTTTATTTTGACTTGACCAAGGCCTTTCACATAATCCCCCACTCGGGCACCATCATAAAGCTAACACAACTGGGCGGAAATCCCTATCTCAACAGGTGGGTGGCCAACTGGCTCACTGACAGGACCCTCAAGGTCAAAAGAGGCACATCCATCTCGATAGCAGACCTGTCACTAGTGGAGTTCCCCAGGGATCTGTCCTGGGACCCCTACTGCTTGGCATCTACTTCTCAGAGGTCCAGGCAAAGACAAAAGGCCTGTGGTTGACCAAGTTTGTGGATGACTGTAAGTTGGGTGCTGTCACTGACTCCCCAAATGTTGTTAATATACTGCAAGAGGGTCTTACAGCAACTAATGACTGGTGTCAAAGTCATGGCCTCAAGCAAAATGCAAAAAAAGTATCATCATATCATTCAGCAGAAACATGGCCCTAACTGATTACCACATCAACGGCAACTCCCTAAACACACAACCTGTGGTGACAGACCTGTGTACTCAGGTTGATAATCTCACATTCGATCATCATGTAGCTGCAATGGTCAGAAAAGCCTTTTACTTGGTTCATCTCATAAGTAAAAGGATTGCATCCAGAAAAAAGGAGATTATTACTTCTCTATACTCCTCCCTCATTAGACCAATAATTGAGTATAACGCCCCGTTTGTACCTTTCCAAACATCTGCACCAACTGGAAAGGCCACAGAAATACCTCACAAAGAGAATCCACGGCCTCCAACACCTGTCCTATGCAGACAGGCTCAAATCACTATCACTCTACTCGGTATTGTACAGATTGCCCAGAGGTGATCTGCATCTCGCCTACAAGGTGATCTCTGAGCCTCCCCTACTAGAGATGCTCCACATCCATAAGTCTAACTCCTCACGCATTACCTGCGTAAAAGGCCTGACTCTAATATGCAACATCAACAAAACCTGCTGGAGAGACAGGTTTGTCTCCTAGAAGCTGTCCCATCTCTGGAACAGACTTCCCATACACGTCAGAGTACCTCGCTGACCCTCTTCAAGTGCAACCTTGATGAGTGGATGGGAAACCACAAATTTGTCCCGGGGATCCACCTATGTCCCCTCACTGACAGGGGCAACAACTGCTCACTGAGTTTTCTTTTTGGGGATAAACTCTTGACTAGGCTTATAATGGTGCCAGGGCCATTAGCCTAGTAACCTCCTATGATCCTATGCATACTGCCACTATTGTGAAATAAAATTACAAGACTGTGGAACCTACAAAGGCAGAAATTACAAGTAAATGTAGTTCTGGCAAAAGTGCAACATACTATGAATAAATGTGTAAATGAGGTACAGATTCTGCAATATAAGATAATTCTCCCACTATTGCAAATACAACAACAAGACTATAGCATCAGACCAAACAGAAATTAGAAACAGCAACTTTTTAAGTTAAAAAAAAATAAAGTTATGTACTCACCATAACTATGCATCTTTGTTGTCCATTTTCCTTCTTCCTCAGCTGATGGGTCTCAGATACAACTTCTGATCCGGTTTGGCCACATTTACTAGACTCTCATAGTTAACTCTTGAGCTCCTCCCTTTACCCATAATGCCCAGGCCACCCTGTAATCAGATTGAATTTGTTGCCTGATATCTAATGGAAAGAACTAACCTCTGGCTAAGACAAAAAAAACGCTAGTAGAAAAGACTGGGGCTCAAACCTGGAATAGAGGAGCCATGGCAACCATAAGGTCACTCCAAGAGTTAACGGGAAGGGGGAATGGGGTGGTAGGAAATTGAGGAAGAATCAAAATGGACAACACAGATGCATTTGAGAAACCATGTGATCACCTTGAGTCCTGATGGTTGGGTGAGCCATCTTTGTGGGATGACAGAGGAGGTCTGGACTGGAATCCAGTATCCAGAGTGGATATCGAAGGTGACACCAAAAGAAAGGAAACCACATCTGAAGAGACCAAAAGTGGGCAATGAGGATAACCATGCTCTTCTGTAAGAATTTGGGAAGTAGAGGTATGAGGGCATAAACATAAAGGAGACCAGAAGGACAAATGTGGACTTGGGCATCTCTTGGTGATTCCCCAGAGGGGAGATCAAGGCAAAGAACCTGCTGCACTTTTTGTTGTGGGGAGAGGCAGGCAGATAACAGCAACATTGACCCCAGTGACGGAAAATCCTCTCTGCCACTGACTGATTGAGAGACCACTTGTGAGGCATTAGAATGACCTGCTGAGTTCATCTGTAAGGATATTGGATTTCCCCTGGATGTCCATTGCCATATGAAAGTAGTTGAAGGGGATTGCCCACTGCCTCTTAACAAAGGGTTAAGATTGGGTTCTACTGTTTGCTGATGTACCAAACCACAGACATGATGTCAGTCTGAATCGCAATTGTCCAGACAGGAAGGACCTCCAGGATGACCTGCAATACTAGGAGGATGGCTCTCATCTCTAGGACACTGATATGTGAAATGGTCTATTCTGGGGACCACATGCCTTGGACTGTCCTTCCCATGAAATGTCCTCCCCACAGCTGAGGTCCATGGTAACTATGGCTACTGGAGGTGGAAGAACAAAAGGGTAGTCTTGAAAAACTGTGTCTGACTGAATCCAACAACGCAGGTGGTCTTTACATACTTGAGTAAGCTTGACTGGTGAAGACCACTGAACAACTAGAGTCCATTGAAGAAGTCACATATAAAAATGGGTCATAGGAACCAAGATTATGGCTGCTGCTACTGACCCTAATGTCTGAAGAATCAGTCTGGTGGGGGGAGAAGGATATGAGATAACTTGTTCCCCTTGACACCTAATGGTCTGTAGTCTGTTCATTGGGAGGAAGGCTATCTGACCAACTGTGTTCCCAATGACTACTTATGAACTCCTGAAAAGGTTGAAGATGTGACTTGCAAAGGTTGATTGAGATGCCTAGGGATTGACAAAACTGGAGCACGTAGTCCCCTGGATTTCTGGAGAAGATGCCTTGTCAAGGCATTGAGAAGCCAGTTGTTTAGATCTGGAAAGACTTGGAATCCTAGCAGTCTTAAGTGAGTTGCTACCACTGCCATGCATTTGGTAAACACCCTGGGGGTTGTGGTGAGACCAAAGGGCAAGGCCTGAACTAAGAATGTCTGGACTCCAGTCGAAAGCACAGAAATCTTCTGGATCATCTGTTCATCGTCACATGATAGTACCCACCCTAATGATAGACAGAGCACATCCAATCGTCCTAGAGCAGAAATGGCAGAATGGACTGAACCGGGCCCATTCGGAACTTTAACTTTTTTACAAATTGATTCAGATTGCTGAGGTCCAGAACTGGTCTCAGAACCCTTCTTTTTTTTTTTTGGCACTATAAAGAATATTGAGTAGGTTCCGAACCCTCTCTGGTCTGGTGGGACCTCTTGGATGATTCTTTTGTCTGGCAGCTTTTGAACTTCTACAGCTGATGCCTCCCTCTGATTGGGTGGAAAGTCAGGGAGCTTTTTTCTTTTGTTCAGAGGAATTTGTGAATCTACATTTTCATTTTATGCAGTTTGTCATGCTGTTGGTACTGCTTTGTATAGTGGAATTTGTGAAAATGGTATGAAGTAACCTCTGGATATGATTTTCTGCATTCAAGTATCTTTTATGTTTGATGCACATGCATCTGGGTGCAGAGACAAGCACCCTTTACTGCCTCCAGAGACGAGCAGTTGGGCAACCTATCAGGACTGCTGAAAGAAGTTATTTGAGAATGAGTCTTGGAAACCCTGAATGGCATCTTCCATTAGAACTCTTTGTCTGTCCTGGGTGGGGGGGGGGGGTATCCCCTTGTGAGTCTTGGGACTTAGAGAACTACATTTTCCTACCTGCTCACTGATTTCTGGAAAAAGACCTCTGAGTGGGTAGAGAAACAGATCCCTACGGCAGACAAGGTCTTTCCATCCTGCTCACTCCAGTAATGTATTTCCTTGACAGTGGGGCCAAATAAGGATGATCCATGAAAAAGACCATTGATGAAAGAAGACTTGAAGGACTCTGCAAAGTCACATATGCACATCCAGGCATATCTTCTGATGGCTAAGCCTGAACCCGTTGCCTGTGAGGTACCCTCAGCTGCATGGGAAATTAATTATGGAATAGAGATGGATAGAAGAGTGGCCAGTTGGGAAGAAAGATTCTTGTAGTCCTCTGCAGACATGGACTCTGAAAGAGATTTGGAAAGCTCTTTACTCAAATCCCTTAGCAGACTAGTGAAACATGCCAACTAGTTCAATGACCATAAGGCAAAGTTCGCTGAGGCATAAATGCATTTCCCAAATCTGTCCAATGCCCTAGACTCTCTGTTGATAGACCTGATGGTGGCAGGGCTGTAGGATCTGAAGAAGAAAGAGAAGTCATATCTCTCAGATGAGAGAAGACTCTCTGTACCACCTCAAAGGCAGAAGGATCAGGAGAAGCCATAGCTGGCTGCGTTGCTGCTAAGGCTCCCCATGTCCTGACCCTGCCTCGATCTCTGCCTTGAAGGGGGAGTCAGACCTGAGCTGTCCAACAACGAAGCCCTTAGAGGCAAGAACAGCTATGACGACTTCAAGAGTCAAACCAAGCCCTCTGGTCCTGGCACTGATGTTTCTGCTCTGAGACTTATACTGGTCCACGGGAATTGGTTCCAGAAAGGTCAAGAATGCAGTCAGAGTCAAAGACATAGCTGTCTTCGGATCTGATACCAAAACACTTGGGGTCCTCGGATCTGAAGGTTCCAAAAATGCTGGTTGGATTGGAGAAGGAAAAATCGAAGTGTGGGAAACAGAAGGAAGGCTCATGGATCGATGGGAGACGGAGATGGGATAAACCCCCATCTGAATTTGAGCTCTGAGGAACTTCATCATCCTATTTCAGCTTCAGAAATGCTCCAGAAAGACCTGATGAAGGAAATGGTGGATTGGGGCAGACACTCTCTCCTCAGGGTCTCTTGTAGGAAAGGAGAATGGAGTTGAGTGGAGACAGGTTCTAGAGAGTTTCCTGAGGATCAGGTCCTAGGAGACTTGGACTGTGCGTCATATCCTAGGGTGCTAGATTCGACTTCTTCTGAACTTTGGCAGGAGGCTCTGAAGTAGAAGCCGATTTGGGAGAGTAGGTTGAAGATTGCTTCCTAGATTTTCTTGCTGCTGAAAAGGCCTTAGGAGTTTTTGCGGGGGTCTGAGACTCTGGAAAAGAAGAAGAGGAGGAGGATGGTGACAAGTCCTTTAGAACCAGTTTGCTGTGTCGGTGACTAAGGGCCCTAGAATTAAATCCAGCACATATGGAGCACTCAGTAGTTAAAGGGCAGCACCTAGACAATAAAAGCACTCACTGTGGGCATCAGAAATAGGGATCTTGTGCTCAGAAAAAAGTGTGTTTCTTAAACCCAGTGGGTTTGTTAGCCATAATCACAAAAAAAGAAAGAGAGAGTTCAGATTTATTTTGAAAACTACGCGGTGGTGGTGCTGTGGTAGCGTTGTCGCCTCACAGTAAGATGATGTCCGGTTCGATTCTCAGCTAGAGCGTCTTCTGCATGGAGATATGCATGAATGGGCATGCCTTCATTGAAGGTTGTGTGTCAGGGCTGGTAACTCGACACGTAAAAATCAACTACCAATCATTAGCAGACCGGAGTTCCGCTGTGGCGACCCCTAACTGGGAAAAGCCGAAAGACACAAACAAACCAACAATGGCAGGGGTAAGGAATTACCCCCAAAGGGTAGAAAGAAAAAAGAGAGAAGTACCAAAAATGGTACTGAGACTTCTGAAGGTAGAATAGAAGGAAAAATAAATTATAACCTTAATGTGACAGAAATCTAAAAAAAAAAACTAAGATAAGGGAGGAAGAGGTGACTAATAAAGAAAAGGCTACAAAAAGGTTTCAAAGAAAAATTATATTCACAGTAATTAAAATACATCCCAAAGTTCTGCAAGAAAGATCTGCATCTGTTGAGATAAGGAGGCAAACGAGATATGAAGTACGGTGACCAGGGCATTATGGGTAAAGGGAGGAGCTCGAGAGTTGGATCCAAGAGTCTAGTAAATGCGGTCAAGCTGGATCCAATGTCAGATCCGAGACCCAACAGTTGAGGAACAAATGAAAAGGGAAACATCAGATCAAACATAATAGTTTAAATGTAAAAATAAATAAGATCACTTGTGGCTTAATTCTAAGTGCAATTGAAGTATCCAAGGAAAACTGAAATAATACATTTTTTATCTTCTTTTGATGAACAATCTCATGGTAAAAGGATTTCCACACTTCTCAGAGTGGAAACCCACTGCTGTGAGAGGTAAATACCTCTTAGAAGATACTTACCTGGAAATCATGCTCCCACCTGCATAACTCCTACAGAAAAAGCCCCTGCTTGCATTGCGCTGTGCGATCCATCTGGTGTAAAAGGCAAGTTTCCTCACTACTTTCATATTCCATTCACTTTGTGTGTTTAAACTAGTAATCACAGCTCCACAGGTAAAAAACATACTCTCCAAAGCCAAGAATACAGCACCCATGGGACCTGACAACATCCCAGGCAGCATTCTACATGAACTACAGAACAAACTGGCACCCCACCTAAGTAACATGTTCAATCATAGCCTCACCTCAGGCTATGTGCCCACTGAATGGTGCACAGCGACGGTTATACCACTCTACAAAGGGGGAGCCACCAAGGACCCCGGAAACTACCGCCCCATTAGCCTGACGAGCCTGGTCTGCAAGGCTATGGAACGTATCATCATGGAACTTATAAACAATGACATTGGTAATCTCCAAACTCAGGACCCCACCCAGTTTGGGTTTGTAAAAGGCAGTTCATGTCTCCTAAACCTGATCGACGTCTTTGAAGTGGTCACTAAAGCCGTAGATGAGGGTAAGGTGGTTCACACAGCCTATCTAGATCTCGCCAAGGCTTTTGACACCATTCCCCACTCTGGAATTATAAACTCACTAAACAAGGTATAAATCCCTATGTCACAAGATGGGCTGCCAACTGGCTCACTGACAGAACCCACACTGTGAAAGTAGCAGACTCCAAATCCAACTTCGGACCAGTGACAAGTGGAGTACCACAGGGTCCTCTCCTGTTTGGTATCTACTTCTCTGACGTACAGGCTAACACAGAAGGTCTTTGGCTAACAAAGTTCGCAGATGACTGCAAACTAGGAGCCATAATCAAAACTCCAAAAGATGTGGACATCCTACAAAAGGGCCTCATTGAGACAGATGCCTGGTGTCAAAGCCATGGCCTCAAGCTCAATGCCAAAAAGTGCATTGTCATCCCTTTTGGTAAAAACTCTGTACCAATGAACTATCACATAGGCAGTAGTCTACTTAACACTGAAAGTGTGATAAGAGACCTTGGGACACAGGTGGACAGTAGTCTCTCCTTTGATAAACACATTGCCACAGTAGTCAGGAATCCTTCTACATGGCACACCATATCACAAAAGGTTTCTCATCCAGGAAAAAAGAGGTCATTGTTCCCCTCTACTTGTCACTCATTAGACCCATTATAGAGTACAACACCCCTTTTGGTATGTACCTCACAAGACATCTACAACAACTGGAAAGGCCACAGAAATACCTCAGAAAGAGGATTACCTGCCTCAAACAGATGCCCTACGCAGACAGTCCCAAAAAACTGCAGCTTTACTCTGTCGCATATCGCCTACTCAGAAGCGATCTCTGCCTAACACACAAAGCTATGTCAAACCCAGAGCTTTTGGACATGCTCCACTTAAAGAAATTCCAATCCCTCTGAGCTACACGCTCTAGGGACCTAAACCTTGTCACCACAATAAACAGAACATGCTGGAGGGATAGATTCCTGTCCCAGAGACTTCCCATACTCTGGAACAAACTACCTATCTATATCAAACAAAGCTCCTCATTAGCACTCTTCAAGAAAAATCTTGATGATTGGATAGGAGATAGGAAATTCACCCTGGGGATCACTTCTTTGGCTCCGCTCGACAGTGGCACAGGAAAATAATTTTCTTGGGTGGCAAAAGCCAGGGTACCTTTTGTCTAGGCTTATATAGGCCCTAGGGCCAATAGCCTAGTACCTACCTATGAACATATGAACCTATAATATTTGTCTTCCTTATCAGAGACTTATCAGAATATAGATGGGGAATCCTAAATGCCAGAGTTTTTAACTAAATCTAGAACAGAAGCTGCTGTTAAAAGGGGGATAATTAGTACGGCATATAAAATATTGCACAATAACTATAGGAATCAATCAGAAGAGGTCAGAAACGATTGTGAAGAAAGATTAGATAAGTAATTCATAAACAAACAATGGGAGGACATATGTATGGCTCTGGAATATGTAACAAAGTCTAGAAGTTTAGGATTTTTCCTAGAAGTGTTTGTATACATACTTTTATACTCAAAGCAGACGTCAAAAATTTTTTCCTTAGCTAGATTGCAAATATTGCAGGTGTGATGGGGAAGAAAGAGGTAACAGGGAACATATGTTTTGGGAAGTAATGAGATGGCAGACTTTAAAAATTCCCTACAGAGTTCTCTGTCAGGAATGCAGGGTGAGCAAATGAGTTAAGGAAATGTTTTTTTTTTAAATAGGAGACAAGAATCTGAATTGCACAGACACAATAAGGCCTTGTTAAGTTTTATTCTGGTGACTGCCAAAAAAGCAATTACAAGAAAATGGAAATCAAAATCGAAACCACATTTACTTGACGTGGTGAATACTGTAACCGAGATAAAAGAACAGAAAGTGGGATCCTTAGAAAGGTGTAATAATAAATTACATGGAAAAAAAAGGAAATTGTTGGAACAATACATGCATAAAAATGTTTTGGAGAAGGAATGAGGTCACTCGAGGCACTCCTTAAAATGGAGAACATCGATATCTGTGCAGTGACTGAGACCTGGTTCAAGGCTCTAGGGAGCACCCCTGCATTACCAGGCTATAACTCATACCACACTTTTTAGCCATTTAACCTGGACCAGAAAACCAAAGGCGGAGGTGTGTCCATATTCATTAAGGATATCCACACCTCCAGGCTAGTTGCGCAGCATAATGCATCCGAGGTTATCCAAGTTCAACTAACTCTGGGCAAAACTACAATCCAAATTGTAGCTTGCTACTGATCCCCCACCATGCCCCAGGATTCCCACTCCTCTTTTCTTGATATACTGGAAAATCTTAGGGTTCAACCAAACACCCTTATAATGGACAATTTCAACTACCCCACCATTAACTGGGAAAACTACTCATGTACCAACTCCTTCGCTCAACGCTTTCTGGAATTCATAAATTCCAATGCCTTGGATCAGCTTATCCACACCCCCACCAGGGACAACAATATCCTAGACCTAGTCATTACCAACATGAGTGACTGGTGTTCCACACCTGAAGTCAACTCCTCGTTGGTCAGATCCAACCATAAGCTAATATGAGCTAATCACCCTAGATATCCACATCCCGCCCCCACCCACCATTAAGGAAACCATGGTAAAACATTTCTCCAAAGCCAACTTCATGCTTAAGACAGATGTGACAACTTCATGACACACATGCAGATGGACAATACAGTAACGACTGCTGAATCCTACACAAATGCACTCTATAAGCACTTACATGAGAGCATGGCTCGTACTATCCCACACAAAACCAAGAAGCTGTTAATTTGGTGGTCCCCTGCCATAAACAAACTCTACAACAGAAGGAAGAAACTGTTGCAAAAGAGAGTAAAATTCCATGAGTGGAGGAGCTCTCTTGTCAGCCCCAGTAAGAAGCTGAGATCCCTTATCAGATTCTCCAAAGCTAGCTACGAAAACAAAATCACCACTGATTCTAAGGGCAACCACAAAGCATTCAATAGCTATGTCAAGAATCTCAATGGCAACACCCATATCTGGTCTGAGTTACAGCACAATGGCACGAAATTTTCAGAACCAACTGATATTGCCAACATCCTGGCAGACAGGTTCAGTGCTAACTTTACCCCCCTCTCAACCCCCTAAAGGGCCCATATCTATACAGGAAGAATGCAGCATCCCTGTAATCACATCTATACAGATAAAAGCTGCACTCTCTAAAACCAAAAACACAGCATCCATGGGACCATACAACATCCCAGGCTGCGTTCTACATGAACTTCAAAACGAACTGGCTCCCTACCTAAGCACCATGTTTAATCATAGTCTCACGTCAGGCTTTGTGCCCACTGAGTGGCACACAGCAACAGTTATCCCACTCCACAAAGGAGGAGCCACCAGTGATCCTGGGAATTAATGCCCTATTAGCCTGATGAGCCTGGTCTGCAAGGCCATGGAACGTATCATCTTGGAAATCAAACAAAGATATTGGTAACCATCAAACTCTGGACCCCACCCAGTTCAGGTTTGTGAAAGGCAGATCATGCCTTCTGAACCTGATTAACTTCTTTAAGGCAGTTACCAAAGCCGTAGACGAGGGTAAGGTGGTTTACACAGCCTATCTTGACCTCACCAAGGCTTTCGACACCATCCCCCATTCTGGAATTATAGCTAAACTCACTAAACTAGGTATAAATACCTACATCATAAGATGGGTTGCCAACTGGCTCACTAACAGAACCCACACTGTAAAAGTTGCAGACTCCAAATCTTACTTCAAACCAGTGACAAGTGGAATACCACAGGGTTCAGTCCTGGGACCTCTCCTGTTTGGTATCTACTTCTCTGAAGTACAGGCTAACACAGAAGGCCTCTGGCTAATGAAGTTTGCAGATGACTGCAAACTAGGAGCCATAGTCAAGTCCCCAAATGATGTGGACATCCTACAGAAGGGCCTCACTGAGATAAATGCCTGGTGTCAGAGGCATGGCCTCAAGCTCAATGCCAAAAAGTGCATTGTCATTCCCTTTGGTAAAAACTCTGTACCCATGAACTACCACATAAACGGCAGTCTACTTAATGCCGAATGTGTGATAAGAGACCTTGGGACCCAGGTGGACAGTAGTCGCTCATTTGATAATCACATCGCCACAGTAGTCAGGAAATCCTTCTATGTGGCACACCTCATCACAAACGGGTTCTCATCCAGGAAAAAAGAGGTCATTGTTCCCCTCTACTCGGCACTCATTAGACTCAATATAGAGTACAACGCCCCTTTTGGAATGTACCTCACAAGACATCTGCAGCAGCTGGAAAGGCCACAGAAGTACCTCACAAAGAGGACTACTGGCCTCAAAAAGATGCCCTACACTGACCGTCTCAAAAAACTCCAGCTTTACTCTGTAGCATATCGCCTACTCAGAGGAGATCTCTGCCTAACATATAAAGCTATGTTAAACCCAGAGCTGCTGGACATGCTTCGCCTAAAGAAATCCCAATCCCTCCGAGCTACATGCTCTAGGGACCGAAACCTTGTCACCACAATAAACAGGACATGCTGAAGGGATAGATTCCTGTCCCAGAGACCTTCTATACTCTGGAACAAGGTACCCATCTATGTCAAGCAAAATTCCTCATTAGCTCTCTTCAAGAAAAATCTTGATGTGTGGATGAGAAATAGGAAATACCCCTGGAGATCCCTTCTGTGGCTCTGCGCGACAGGGGCACAGGAAATTAACTTTCTTGGGTGGCTAAGCCAGGGAACCTTATTGGCTAGGCTTACTTAGGCCCTTGGGCCGATATCCTAGTACCTACCTATGAACCTATAAGGGAAGGCAGGAATTGAGTCATCTATGTAATGTTGCTTAGATTATACATAGGTTTTTAGGAGATTGCTTAATAGCTTAACAACCTAGCCATTATTACCCAAATTTTACCTGATTTTCAATCCCTAAGGGGTACAGGATGGCTTAGGCTTTTGCCTATGCTGTCTTTGAGTATTTTACAGACTGCCTTTGTCCATAAATCCTCTCCAAAAAAAACAAGTATGCATAATTCTACAATATTGACCACAGAGAACTAAGTAACCAAATGGATGGAACACCAGCTGCAGTACTACAAAACCAACTTTTATTGCAAACAATAAAATCAGTTGAGCACTTTCATCCCTCAGTATTAGGGACTTCTTCAGAACAAATCAACTAGTACAACCCAACCCTTATATAATCACATAATTAACAATATACCAATTAAATACATCAATTAAAATTTAAAGATGTATACCACCAAATACTTACCTACACAATATATAAATGTGTATTTATAAAAAAGTTAAAAGCTGAGCTGAGCTGCCATTTGAGCTCACAAATGTACAAATGTTCAGCAACAATCATTGACTATTTGCTGAGACTAATTCAGACTAAATGCCACTAAATATCTGGGGATTAATGAAAATGTCAGTATTAATGGTGTGCTAAAATTGAAATATTTATTAGGTTAATTACGGTTGTTTTGTTCTTGAAAAAGCAGTGGTACATTTTAACTTTTTAAAATGTTTTGTAATAATTTGTAGCTTTTCTCCCCAAGCCTCCTCTGAAAATGGGCTTCTACCTAGTTGGACTTTCCTGGTAATCAAATGTCAATAAATTAAATAAATAATGAACACGGTTGTTACCCCAGGATTGAATTTATGATTCCCCATCCATTGATCCAACCTACATTTGAACAGGGTCAGGGAAAGACTCTGCTTTAGGTCAACAGGAAGCTTGTTCCAGAGAAGTGGTAATCTCTGAGACAAGCAATCTGCCTCACCCGGATGTTTTGTTAATGTCACAGACCAGGTTTAGATCCCTAAATTGGGTCATCCATGTGCAGTTTGTCTTGAGAATGTGTAACAGTTCCATCAGGGCTGTATTGTGAGTCCCTTGTAGGTTAGCCATAGATCCCCCTTAGTAGTTGGTAAGAGAGAGAGTAAAGGGATAGGCTTTTAGTCGGTCTGCATAGGACATGTTATTTACATCCTGTATATTTGTTTTTCAAAGGAACTTCCGAGGCCACTCCAGTTGTTGCAAGTACCTGGTCAAGTCATGCCAAAAGGGGGACTGTACTCGATTACTGGTCTGACAAGGGCCAAGTACAGTGTGACTGTAACTTCCTTGGCTCTGGATGCCATGCCTTTACTTATAAGCTGTGCCATATAGAAGGACTTCCTCACCACTGTGGACAGATGGTGTTCAAAGACCAAGCTATCTGTGCACCTAGCTCTCTCACCCCTGAGTCCACTCTTAGGGATGTGCTATTAATGTTGTAATTTGCAGGGGTATTTGACTTCCCAAAAGGTATGCTTACACATTTTTTGCATTCAGTTTTAGGCCACGGCTCTAGCACCAATCATTTGTCTGAGTCAGACAGATTTAACAATTGCCCTCAAACTGTAGTAGTCAGCAAACTTAGTCAGCCAAAGGCCTTCTGCTTTAGCCTTGACTTCAGAGAAGTATATTTCGAACAGGAGAGGTCCCAGCACTGAGCCCTGTAGCACACCACTATTAACTGACCTTTTGCTGGATCTGGATTCACTCACTCTAACAACATGTGTCCTGTCCAGCCATCTTGCTGTCTACCTAGTAATGTAGGGATTTATGCCCAGTTTTGTGAGTTTATCTACAATACCTGAGTGGGGAATTGTATCAAATGCCTTAGCCAGGCCAAGGTAGGCTGTATGCACTGTTTTACCTTCATCCATGGCCTTTGTGACTTTCTCAGAGAAATCCACCAGATTGAGCAGACATGACTGCCCTTGACAAAGTAGAACTGGGTCGGGTCCAGTGTTTGGAAGTTTCCTACGTCATTATTTATCAGGTCCTTGATTATTCTTTCCATGGCCTTGCATATAAGACTAGTCAAAAGTATGGGTCTGTTGATGGTCCCTCTTTATGCAGAGAGATGACTGTTGCTGTACTCCACTCCACATGGACAAAGCCAGTCTCAAGGCTGTGGTTAAATAAAGATCCCAGGAGGCCTGATAGGTCCTGTTTCAAGCTATTTGAGAGTTATCCTGGATATTGTCGGGACCCTTCGAAGCCATGTTTTTAGCTTTAGAGAGTGCAATGGCAACCTTTTCTTTGGTGATAACTAGTAGAGGAATGGTGGTCAGTATTTCTTGGAGAGGTACCTGAAGCGATGGGGAGGTGAAATTTGAGCTGAATTTACTGGCCAGCAGATTTGCTGTATCTTGTGGCTGAGTACAGGTGATGCTGTCTACAACTAATTCCACCCTTAAGATTGCAGACATAACTGAAAAATGCCTTATGGTTATCCTTAGCTTGGTAGGCTATTTTTGCCAAAAAATTTGCTTGAGTTTCTTGTTTCGACTAATGAGGGAATTGTTGCTCTGTTGTGCACATTCTGTCTTACTTCTCAACAGGATTTTCTTTTGTTGCACAACCTATTTATAGCAGGGGTCTGCCAGGATGGTTTGTTTTTGCACTTTGTCCTAGGCTTATTTCAGTCTGATACTACTATTTCTATGCATTTGTTTATATGGTTGTACAGGGCTTTTGTGTACACCTCCACATAGGGTTCTATGTTTTCTGGGTTTGGGGGAAACTAGCTATGCAGTCACTTAATAGGAGGTACTTTGCCTTAGAAAAGTTCTTAAAGATTTTTGGGCAAGGTGTGGGCTCTAGTTTTATATTTAATTCAAGTGAGACCGCTTTGTGATCTGATATAACCAGTCAGGACATCGGACTTGGGGGGGGTGCAACATTTTCCCATGTTTGTGAGTACCAGGACTAGGATATTTGTACCCCTAGTAGGAGGCTAGCTGCTCCAGGGCATTTGTAATGACAAAGTCTAGAAATCTTTGAGTCTGCATGCTAGTAGTCATGTATGCTTCCCAGGTAATGGAGAGGTAGTTGAAATCGCCCATGAGTATGGTATTGGTCTGAATGGTAAGAGATTCTAGTAAATTCAGGTATAATATATGGGTTTCCTGGTTCATGGTGGGGTACCTGAAGCTAAGAAGGATATACATACATACATACAAATATTTCAAGCACAGGCATTAATGCCCTTCTAGCTTGCCAATATACTAAAACACTTGTTCCCATAATAAGTGCCCAGGCTGTTCTTAAAAATATCTAAACTAGTACTTGCTTTAATGTAATTTGGAAGTCTGTCCCATGCATCAGCTGTTCTACCAGAGAACTGATTTGTTAGTACACTTCTCATTCCTATAGAATCTTCTACATAGGTTGTTTGATGAGTCTCTAGTACTTTTTGATAACCCCAAACATTCCCAGAGGTAGTTGTCTCTAAATGCCCTATATACCTGAATAAGATCTCCTCTTAGGCATCTGTAAGAGAGCTTGTACAAGTTCAGATATTTTAGTCTTTCATAATAACTTAAATTTTCACATCCATGAATGCTCTTATATTTCTGCTGTACTCTTTCCAGTTTACTCATGCTTGTTTTCTTATAGGGTTTCCATATTGTTATTCTATACTCAAATATGGGTCTAATGTAACTAACAAACAATTACTTCATTATTTTTGATTTCCTAGACTTTATAAATATTTTTATACAACCTACAGTTTTATAACTATCATTAAGCTATTGGTTGATATGATTAGAAAAATTCAGAGCTGAATCTACCCATATACCCACGTCCTACAGTTTCAATCGCTGTGTGCTGTATTAAATATCCACCTTTCAATTTATGTCTCCCAAATCTCATATGCTTAGTTTTTGATGTATTTATCAACATATTGTTCTCCTGTGCCCAAATGGTCAATTTAGTCAAGTTATTTTCCAGACAGAACACATGTAATCAGTTTACACAATTTCAGGTCATCTTCAAATATACTATAGAACACCTCAGATTAAAAAGTTAGGTCTGAAAGATACAATCAAAACAAGTGAGGGCCTAGGACGGAGCCCTGTGGGACACAATGACTGTAACCAAGGATTTCACCTGTCCAGTTGCTGTATGATACTTGTCATGTCCTATTTGTAATCCGTGCAGCTATCCAGCTTATCTAGAGTACATCAATACCTAGTTGTACTAATTTATTGATCAGTATTTTGTGTATGACCCTGTCAAATGTTAAAGTTAAATCTATACAAACTACATCACAGCACAATTTTTCATTCATAGCTGTTATTATATTGCTATACAACATCATGTTAAAGGTGGTGATAGATCTGTTTTCAACATATGCATACTGATATATGGTTTTAAGTCCCAACCTATCCTGCTCTGACAATGAATTATCCAATATACCGTCTTCATTATTTTTCCATAACATGAAAGTAGATTTGAGGGTCTATATGACTCTGGGTTTGTCCTACTCCCTTTCCCTTAAAGACAGGTTTAATAAGTGCGTGTCTCCAATCTTGAGGAATCTCCCCATATTTATATGACCTAGTGAATAATAGGTATGTAAGTTCTTGCTGAAGTGTTCTCAGGTCAATGCTACTAATTCTGTCTCCTCTCTGTGCTTTCTTTGGATCCAGTTTGCGCAGTTCGTTTTCAATATAATCTAATTTGATTCCAGTATCTGGGGTTACCTGGGTGTTAATAGGACAACTTATCACCCCTATTGTGGAGCCAAACTGTTTTGCATAAAATTTTGTAACTATATCTATAATCTGTTGTGTCTGAGAATAAATTTTAGAATCTGCACACAGTTTATCAATTTGTCTTTTACTCCTTCCACATTTTATGTATCTATAAAAGGTTTCCTATTTTGCTCAATATCTTTATATACATTTTTTTCCAATTTTTTCTTGATCCTGTCTCACACTATGCCTAATCTGTTTGTTCAGCTTGTTTATTTCAGTTTTCAAAGTTGCAGTTCGACGTCTCTTCCATTTGTTATATTTTTTTGTCTCTCACCTTAATCAGATACCTTGTTCTTATAGAAGCCTAGATCCTGATGCCTGATGAAACCTATTACCGTTTTTTTTATTTTTTTGCACTCAATTTCTCTTTCAAATCGTTCCACATTCCTTCTGCAGTTTTTCCACTGAACACCTCATTCCAGTTAGTTTTACATAGTGACTGTTTTGCTTCCATATAATCTGCAATTAACCTTATGTGCATTGGTTTAGATTTCAGTTTGGCAGAATTACCTAGCAACAAATTAACCTTTATAACCCCATGATCACTGCACATCAATGGTGGTAAAACCTGACTTGAAGTAACAGTAATTTCTTTAGGAACACAAACAATGTCTAGTATGTTCTGTCCCCTGGTAGTATTTTTACAATCTGAAGCAATTGTTGTCCCTGAATATATGTTGTGAATAATTTTCATACTAATGTTGTTGAATCAATATTATTCCAGTCTGTTTCTGGTAAATTTAAGGATATGGTAATGGATTTTTCCTATGGTTAGTTTGACACGGAGTAGCTCAAGCATGTCATATTGTTTGACCAGCCTTGAGGTGTGCTTATCCTTTATGTAGATGGATAAACATCCACCTTTTGCCTTTTCATGTGCAGTTGGTGATCGAGACATATGAAAGGCATTACAGACATGCATTGCCAGTGTGTCATGTTGCTTGTTTCAGGAACTGCACAGACGTCAGCATTCTCCTGGGTGAAGAGTGCTTCATGGAGTGTAGTTTCTTGTTCAGACTCCTAGCACTGAGTAGTCATACCTTTAGCTTATCCTGAGTAAATTTTGTTATGTTGGCAGGTTTGTCTGTCTGGCTATAGGGGAGGATAATGTTTTGGCCAATATCCAAAATCCAAGTGGTAACAGGTGAAGACTATCCCTGGCAAAGCAGTGTAGCCTATCAATCATGTTCTCATAGGCTGACAAATATTGGACCCTTTAGAAAGACACCAGTAGCTAAGCCAATTATTAAAGTCAATAATTTTTTGTTGATATTGTGGCATTATCCTTTGAGATGGTAGAATGCTGCTCATTGCTAGGGTTATATCTGTATGTGACACATATTCTGAGAGTTCAATCATGTCTCTCTTCATATAGTCCAGGAAGGTACATCTCAGGTCATTTACACCCACATGGAGTATGACTGAGTCATACTGGTACTTAGGGGTTTAGTGACCTGAGTGTTTGCATGGTCTGGCAATCCTGGTCCTTGACAGGTAACTAACTATAAGCTTCTCCTTATCCAACCTGGTGAGAGGGACATCAATATGTCTTACATTGGAGTCTCACGTGACCAATATATCGCGTTGTGTGATGTTACTCCTTATGGACTTGGTAGCTGAGACACAATGAGATGTAGTTTTATGTGTTGTGGTAGGAGTTGTTTGTGTGTATGCGGCATTTCTGAGGACGGAGTCTGAGAAGCCTTTGAAGTTTGGGTAAGTTGCATGTAAGAACCTCCGCATAAGTAGGTCTATGTGTGTGGTCCTTTTGAAAGTGCGGCAAGTGTTATGTGTGTGTCACTGACAAACTGTTTGGCATTTTTTGTGTCTGTATGTGAGTTTTGCCTCCAGTGACATTGTGTAACTACATCTCTCACATACTGCATTTGTCTCTTTCAGAATTAACAGGTTGTTAATGTACATAAGGCAATTGCTGCATCTGGATGCCCATGTCTACCGGGCTAGATGCAGAGACAACAGGTAACTGCCTATCTATGGCTGCAGGTCCTTAATATGTGCTTTACAAGAGTAAAGAATGCATGGTGTTTGCAACCAGATGAGGGACGGGTGCTTACTTGGTATAATCTACAACTAACCTGTCTTTCAATGCTGCCTAGCATGTAAACCAGTTGCTGTTTGAGCAGCAATAGTTCTGAGTGCTGTAATAATGTAACCTAGAGCTAACTAAATGTGACAATGCTGCTGAATGGGCAAACTAGTTGCTCCTTGAGTAGCATAGGACTGTGGAAAATTTCAAAGTAGTTTTATAGGAAAGTACAACTTCTATGATTGCGAGTATACAAGGCAGCACTAACTGCTGCTGTGTGAAGCAAATGTGAGCCCTGTACAGAAGCAGAAAAAAAAACAAGTTTTTAAAGTAGGGATGCCCACAAGCCAATCAGGTAAGCACACAATAAGCTTTCCACCAGCAACTCCCAGCTCAGATAGATGAAATCAGCCGTCTCCTGTCACAAGAGCACAGACTTTAACCCTCTTAATGTAAAATGACTGGTTTGGGGACCAAGTGTTAGGTGACCATAAAAACAGATGCCTAATAGAAATGAAAACAGCAGATACAATGCAATTAAAGTACTACAATTGCAGAAAAGCAGCCGTTACAGCAGTGGAAAACTGCAAATTAAAACTCTAAGTAAGTGCAGGAAAAACAATAAAGAGCACAGAAATATTTGAGAATGCAATTTGAGAAAACAATACAAGCACAAAATAATACTTAATTTTGTTTTTTCCTGTGAAGGATAATTAGCTCTGAATAACTGAGCCAAGACTCATGCAAAAGCGAGGCTTATACACAAGCTGAAAAAAGCAACAACTAGGTATGCCCACAGGCAAATCAGGTGAGTACACAATAATAAAGGCAATACTGGAGCTCTTTCAGAAACTTTAGCTTAATGTGTAAGTGGGGGATGGGGCACACATAGAATGCAACTTTAAGCGGGTAAAAGATAAGCAAAATATAAAAGCACTGAAGCACAAACTGGAGCAGAGAAAATTCTCTCACGATTAAACTTCTACTACAGTTTAAGGTACCAGACAATGTAAAAATTTGCTAGTAACACTGTTTATGGAAAAAAATGGGTTTACTATGGTATGTTCGAAAGGGGTCGGGGTCAAACAGTGACAACACTGAAATATAATGGGGAAATTTACAACAGAGGAAGACCGGAATGTCGAAAATGGGAAACACGAAAATGTATATTTGGCATTTTTGACATTCCCGTCTTCCACTCGACATACTCAGCTTACCTCTACTATTTAGCCCCCCTGCACCCCCCACACCCCTGCGCATTAAATATACCAACTCCGAGATTGCACTACAGACAGGAAATGGGCTACTTCCTTGTTCCTCACTGAAGCATGACCTCCCTCCACAGTCTTGGCATGTCGCTTGCCGAAAGGTCGCGTGCATTATGCCACTCGACTACCTGTGATCGACCACTTTTGCTTCGGTTTCCTGTCCCTTGGAAACCGTGATTTCGGGCATCGGATGTTCACTTACTGATGTTCACATTAGTCATAGTAAACCAAAAAAATGCATTAATAAATGCCTAAGGTTCAAAGTCTCACAGGCAGTAAACAGTTCTGCCACAACTTGAATTAAACTACAAGACTATGGATCAGCAAGGTTTAAAATATAAACAGATAGCGTTTACAAGTAATTATTTTGGAAATAGACGTGCAGAATAACACAAGAAAAACAATATTCCCACAACTGATAATAAAAATGCAAGACTAGGGTCTCAGAACAAACTTTAAAATGCAAATAGATGGAACAAACCAGAAAAGTACAAGTATCACTACTGCACAGGTCACTAAGTACAACTCAAATATTATAATTAAATAATTTAATTATCTTTCCTTTTTTTTTTTGAAAGGCTAGTTACTCAAGTCCACACCTCTCCAAGTATTGATAAAAGGCATCACATATGTTGTTATATAACTTATAATGTTTTTTAATGTGAACTTCTTAATATGGTTTGATTTCTTTTATATAACTGTCACAAGTGATAATTCAATAAAGATGTTTAAAAGATACAAGTATTACTGTTATTATTGTACATTATTTGTATGTTTGCACTCTAATTTTAGAGTGCTGTATTTTTACCACTGCATTTTGCTGTCTCTGCTGGCTTAATTATTTAAGATGGCTCTTTCTTGAACTTTTAGGTTCAAAGGTAAGTACTAGGCTAGCTGCCCTTGTGGGCAATTTTAAGCCTAGCCAATTTCCCTTTTTGTGCTAAAAATAACCTGTTCTAGGGACTTCCAAGATGGCTGCACATTGAGTAGCAGCTTAATTTCAGCTCTCCCAGTGTGCAAAACAGAAACTAAGAAGAGAGGGATAGTAAACTTGTATTTTTGGGTAAATTTCAGTAACTGGCTAGTAGGTGCACTGCCTGGATGCCAGCAAAAAAGAAATTCAGAGAACCCGAAAGAAAATCAATCACAAAAGATGAGGAAAAAACACTGACTGGGAAGAATTCAGCAGCTGTTCATCAAAAAGCAATGCAAGCTCCAGCTTTGGTGCAAGACATGATTTCTAGTTACCTAGAGGAAAAAATAAGTCAAAGGTACTCAGAGCTGATTAAAATACATGAAACACTGAAGGAGTATATCAATTCAAATAACAAAAGGCTGAAAAAATGGAGTAAGCTTTAAAAAGATATAAAACTGCAAAAATCAGAGCTCAAAAATGAAGAAAAGTCTGGCTGAATATGAAACTGCTCAAGAAGAGATGTTTCAAAAATAATAGAATTAGAGGACAAAAGCATGTAGAGAAAACCTGAGATTTTCTGCTGTACAACTGAAGCTGGAAAAACAGGCTATTAATTTTATGAAAAAATAAGTTACTGTATGTACTTACTATAACAGTCCGAGTTGTTGCTTTTCATTTGTCTTCAACTTATGGGACTCTGATCTGGCATGGATTCACCTCGACCATATACTCCAGCATTGGAGCCGAAATCCCACCTCCTCCCCTACCCATAATGTCCCGCTCTCTTTCCTCTCCTCAAATCGAGTTTGCTGCAGGACAGCACCAACACATCCACAGCAGAAAACAAAAAATCCCTGACCATAGAAAGGATAGACACACACACACACACAGACTCAACCTGGACCAAGAAGAAGCTTGTGCCTGCATCTATCCAGACTACTACACAGCCCAAAGGAGGGGGAAGGAGGGAGGGACAGTTGAAGACAAATGAAAAGCAACAACTGAGATGAAATATTATGGTAAGTACATAACTTCTTTATCTGAAGTTGTTGTTTTTCATTTGGTCTTCAACCTATGAGACAGAGTCCCTAGCTGCAATAACCTTGGGAGGCTCTCATGAAAGGATGTTCCAGAGCATAGCAGAGCCAAAGGAAGCACTGGTCCTGGAGAGAATGTCCAATTTGTAATGGCAGATAAATGTTTGCAAAGAGGACCAAGTAGCAGCTGAACAAATCTCAATAGGAATCCCGGACCAAAAGGCCACAGAAGTAGACACTGATCTGGTAGAATGCACCTGGATAGGGCCAGGTAGATACAAACCTTTGGAATGATAAACAGTAGAAATGCAGCTGGCAATCCAATGAGCAACAGTGACCTTAGAAATAGGTTTTCCAAAACGGGGGTTAGAAAAGGATACAAAAAGTTGATCCGGCTGTCGAAAACATTTGGTTCTATCCAAATAAAAGTGCAACTTGTTTGTGGACATCAAGTAAATGTAATTTGTGCTCCCCTTTGTTCTGATAATTTGGGAAGAAAACTGGCAAATGAATCACCTGGTTAATATTAGCTTTGGAAGCCACCTTTGGCAAAAAAAGATGGGTTGGTACGAAGAGTCACTCTATCCTTATGGAAGACAAGATAAGGAAGTTTAATAGACAATGCCTGCAACTCAGACACCTCCTTGGCCAAAGTGATAGCTACCAAGAAGGCCATCTTCCATGATAAGAACTGTAAATCCACAGTGGCAGCTGGTTAGAAACGAGGATAAACTAGGGCATGTAAAACCAGAAGCAGATCCCAAGGAGGCATGGGGTCCTTGATAGGTGGTCTAAAGGGGAAAGGTCTTCCATAGCTTGGAAGTAGCCAATGAGGCTGAATTCGCCCCCACATGGAAGTTTGAGGTGGCTGACAAACTTTAATTGCAGAAAAACTAGAGCTATTATGGAAAATATGGGCTAGAAAATCTAAAATGGCAGGAACAGTGGCTGTAAAAGGATCCAATTTGTACTGTGATGCCCAGACAGAAAAAACATTTCCATTTACTTGAATAGATTTTCCTAGTAGAGGCCTAGTGAGCCGCAACCAAGATCTTTTGACTGGTGAAGAGAGCCTGGCTGTCCTAGCCATCAAAGAAGCTGCAGCAGCTAAGTGGAGAGCTTCAGGCTAAGTCTGCATGTGAAACCACTGATGGGTGAGACATGAGATCCAGAACCAGATCCAGAGTCAGGGGAAGACACATCAGATGAGTCTAAATAGTGGGGAACCAAACCTGGAGAGGCCAGAAGGGGGCAACGGGGATAACTTTGTTCTTCAACCGTTGTGCTTTCAGAAGAAACTTGGGGATCAGAGGCAGAGAAAATATGCATAAAGTAGACCGGAGGGTGAAGCATGGACCACAGTGCCTCTGTCCGACTCCCCAGGAGGGGCATCAGAGCAAAAACGTGCTGCACTTTGCATTGGAATGAGAGGCAAAGATGACCCCACTTTTGAAAGATCATGTCTGCTACTGAAGGATTCAGAGACCACACATAAGGCATCAGAATGGTTCTACTGAGCCTGTCCGCTAGAATGTTGGACTTCCCTGGAATGTGCATTGCCACTAGAAACTGGTTGGAAGAGATTGCTCACTCCCACAATCTCATGGGCTTGCAGCAAAGGGGATATGATCTGCCCCCCCCCCCTTTGTTGATCTACCAGACAACGGACATGTTGTCTGACTGTTTGGCAATAGTCCTGGTGGGAATAAAGGCCTGAAGGGGTTGCAACACCAGAAGCACAGCTCTCATCTCCTGGACACTGATATGCAGATTGGTTTGCAAGAGGGACCACGTGCTTTGTTCCATCCGTCCCATGCAATGCCCCACCACCCAGGCAGGGAGGCATCCATGGTCACCATGATCGAGGAGGAAGGAAGAACCAATGGGCGGACCAGAAGGAGGTCCAAAGACTGAAGCCACCACCGAAGGGAGTCCTAACAAACCTGTGATAGCTGGACTGGGTACAACAGAGGAACTTTCAGAAGGGACCACTGTAATGCTAAGGTCCATTGCATAATCCTTATGTGTAGGCACACGGTTGGTAGTAGGGTTATTCATGGCCACCATGGACCTCAATGTCCGAAGAACCATACCTGCTGGGGGGTAAGGGGTCTGCAGAATAGACCTCACATGCTGTTGGAGTGAAAGTACCCTGTTTGGGGGTAGAAACACCCTGCCATTTATCATATCCAAACGAGCACCTATAAAATCTAACACTTGAACAGGTTCCAAGTTCAATTTAAGCAAATTGATTGTTATGCCCGGGGAAAATGCTAGGAGAAAGAGGTAATCCCAGGTTTGAAGCAGTCAATGCCTGGTGGGAGTGGAAAGGAGACAATTGTCCAGGAAAGGAAAGACCTGGAATCCCTGCCATCTCAAATGTGCTGCCATTACCGCCATCACTTTTGATAAACCCCTGGGTGGTGGTGGTGAGTCCAAAGGGGAGTACTCTGAACTGAAAGTGATTGTCTCCCAGCTGAAAGTGAAGGAACCTTCTTTGAGTGTCTGTTCATTTTTATGTGACAGTACGCATCCTGAAGGTCCACAAGCACATCCAATCTTTGTTCTGCAGAAAGGGCAGAATGGACTGCAGGGTGACCATCCAAAACTTCATTTTGGCAACAGACAGGTTCAGTGTAGTAAGATCCAGAATGGGTCTTAAGACCTCCATTTTCTTTCCAGAAACAGAAGGAGCAAGGGTGGGCTCCAAGGAGGAAAGTGTTAAGGCCCCTTGAAGGAGCTGAGAGGACCCTTTCCACCACCTCAAAATGCAAAGGTGAGTGGATCCCAGAAGGCAATGTAGCTGGTGCCAAAACCGTCAGCTTCAGAGCCTCCTGGGCTGTCATCCCCAGTTCCAAAGAGGGAGTTTGAGCTGAGCTTTCCAGAGGCGAAGTCCCGAGGGGAAGGGACAGCTCCAAAAGTTTTGCAGCCAACGCCAACCCCTCAGAGCCAATGCCGAAGCTACAGCTCTGAGAGTTAGTAAGGTCCAAGGACATAGAAGCCAAACCACTCAGGGTAACTGTTGGCATCAAGCTACAATAGACCATCATCGATGACACCTCAACACTGGGAAACCTTGAACCCAAAAACTCCAAAGCTGAAAGGTTGGGTCAGAGAAAGAGAAATCGGTACAAAGCCAGGTTCTGTGCTCACAGCCCCAGAGGGGGATGGAGCAGGCAAGACCACATGCTGTACCTGAGTCCGGAGAAATTTCATCAGCAAAGGAAGAACAAACTTCAGGCTACCATGACTGTAGAGGAAATATTTTTATTCAACTGTTAAGTGCTTTCATGGTAAAAACATAGCCACTTTTTCAGACCACAAAGGAATATCAAAAGCACATATATATAAAACTAACAACCAATCAAAATAGAGAAAATAGTCATGTTTAATACAATTAATTAGTAAAATAAGTTGACCCATAAGGAGCAACCAGAAACAAGATTTCAAATCTTCTCTTGTAAAAACCCATCAACAATATTCTCCAACTACACTTTTGATTGGTTTTTACAAGAGAAGATTTGAAATCTTGTTTCTGGGTGGTCCTTATAGGTCAACTTATTTTACTAACTAATTGTTTTAAACGTGATTATTTTGACTATTTTCATTGGTTGCTAGTTGTTTTATATATGTGCTTTTGATATTCCTTTGTGGTCTGAAGAAGCGGCTATGTTTTTACCATGAAAGCGCTTACCAGTTGAATAAAAATCTTGCCTTTACAGTCATGGTAGCCTTGAGTTTGTTGTTCCTTTGCAATTTGTACTGATTTTGACTCCATGCTTTTGACAAGCAGTTTAAGTTTGTTTTTGGAGCTGAAAATTCATCATCATCCTGTCCACCTTGGCTTCAGGCAGGCTCAGAATTGTCTGTAGAGAGAAAGCCACTGACACTGGCCTGGAATGGTGCCAAGGAGAGGCAGAAGCAGAAAACTTGGCTCAGGAACTCTCCAGCTCCGGGGAGAAATTGGGAGGATGGAGCTGAGGAAAACCCTGGACCAACACGGGACTAGACTTGGCGGGAGGCCTAGCAGATGAAGACCAGTCAGGAGACCACTTCCTATGTCGATCCCACTCCTTGTACCTGAACCTGTTTACCTCCCCAGACTTCTTAGTGGGAGTTTAAGTCCCAGAAGAGGAGAGGAGAGAAGCCAAAGCCTCCAAGGAAAGGCCAAAATACCCTTCAAAATCAGTTTGTTCATCCCATCAATAAGCACGCTTGGGGTTAAAACCCATGGAAATCAAACAGGACGAATCTAGGTGGGGGAACCCCCAAGCAAACCATGTACAGAGCATGAGCATCAGATGGGAGAATCTTATGCCCACACTCAGTACATTTCTTGAACCAAGCACACACACACACACACACACACACACACACACACACACACACACACACACACACACACACACACAGCACAAGAAAGAAGAGAAAAGGGAAAGATAGAAGTTTAGAACAGAAAACTTTTTCTTTTCTTTTTTTTTTTGAAAGACCAAGCGTATTAACGCAAATAGAAAAGGAAGGGTAGGAAGAAGTTGATAGAAATAAGCAAAAACAGAACCTACTTGACTAGACAAACTCTAATAAACAACCTGGAGGAGCTCAGAAAGCAGTGATTTGTGCTGTTCAAATGAGCAGCAAATGAAATCGGTTGGGTGGGGAGCGAGGCATTATGGGTAGGGGAGGAGCTTGGATTTCGGCTCTGATGCTG
This sequence comes from Protopterus annectens, assembly GCF_019279795.1. Taxonomy (NCBI): domain Eukaryota; kingdom Metazoa; phylum Chordata; order Ceratodontiformes; family Protopteridae; genus Protopterus; species Protopterus annectens. Next base: position 638,744,224 of record NC_056739.1, on the reverse strand, counting down.
GAGTATATGGCTGAGATGGATCTGTGCCAGATCTGAGTCCCACGAGGTTGAAGACCAAATGAAAAACAACAACTTCAAATGCACAAACAACAACTGGACTGGTATTCCACAGCAGGAGTTGTTAATTGAAAGGGCACATTGTGTGTATGATCCAAACCTGGCCATGATAAATCAGTCTAGACCTTTAATAGTAAAACTACAATCCTACCAGCAGAAAGAGTTGATTCTGACAACACTGTGGCAGAAGGATAACGTACTAAAAGTAGGAGACAGTAGAGTGTTTGTGGAAAATGATTACTCACTGACACCAGACAGAAGAGGAGTAAATTTATTCCACTTGTGATATCAGGTAGTGTCATCTGTGCCAGGGAGAGTAGGGCAGTGCATGTGTAACATATGCCAGCATAGTTAGCTGGAGCTTTGTAAAGAATTTTATATCATTTGACTATCACCCTGATTTATAAAGATGCTTGTGTTAAAATGTATTTGTAAACTTGCTTGTGTTAAAACTGCATCAACAGTGGGTACTGCTGGAAAGAAAAGAGATATACATGTATGCCAGACAGTATTATTATAACTGATTAAATGTACATGTTTTAACAGAGAATTATGGAAAGGAAGAGGTTAATCTCAGTCCAGTTAATTTTGAAAAATATGTTCAACATTAAATGAGTTGGTTTAGGCCATAAAGATTTTATCTTACAGGTCTGATTGCAGCCAGAGACAAAATGCCTGGGAAAGCCAGGACTAGGAATCTTACTGCATTGTCCTTACGGGTGAACTAATTGCTACCATGGAAGGGTGGAAGTTTTTGAAATTATTTTATAGCTTTCAGATGCTGCAACATATCTTAGCAAACCTCTGGCTGTGTATTGTATCAAGTTCAGGTGACCAGCTGTGATATCATGTAACCAGCACTGAATTTTTTTTTTAGATATTAGCAAGAGATATTCCAGAAGTCTTGCAGCAGGACGTTGTTTTTTGAAACCTGACAGGAGAGATCTCTCACAGATAATCTCACACAATCTCACACCTCATCATGCCTTGCTATAGTAAGCAACTCATCACATTGCATCTTGCCCTTCTTTAGTTAGTAACCAGGGAATAGCAATTCTACAGATTAATCAGGAAAAATACAGTGAGATTAGTTAAATACTGTTTTTTTGTGTCTGTATGAATCTATCCAACTGTGTTATTTTTTTATATCTGCTGTAATTGAAATTATGGTCTTTATTGTAACTAGATATTCCGGTGGTGGTGGTGCTGTGGTAGCGTTGTCACCTCACAGTAAGACGCTATCTGGTTCGATTCTCAGCTAGAGCGTCTTATGCGTGAATGGGCGCACCTTCGTTGAAGGTTGTGTGTCAGGGCTGGTAACTCGGCACGTAAAAGTCAACTACCAATCATTAGCGGACCTGAGTTCCGCTGTGGCAACCCCTAACCAGGAAAAGCCGAAAGGCACAACAACAACACAACATTGTAACTAGATATTCAAGGGTAGTGAGACCAGCTATGTTATATGGGTTGGAGACGGTAGCATTGTTGAAAAGGCAGGAGTCAGAGCTGGATGTGGCAGAGTTAAAGGTGTTAAGATTTGCACTGGGTGTGACTAGGATGAACAGGATTAGGAATCAGTATATTAGAGGGTCAGCTCAGGTTGGACAGTTTGGAGACAAAGCAAGAGAGGCGAGATTGCGTTGGTTTGGACATGTGCTGAGGAGGGATGATGGGTATATTGGGAAAAGGATGCTAAGGATGGAGCTGCCAGGTAAGAGGAAAAGAGGAAGGCCTAAGATGAGGTTTATGGATGTGGTGAGAGAGGACATGCAGGCGGTTGGTGTGAAAGAGCATGATGCAGAGAACAGGAAGAAATGGAAACAGATGATCCACTGTGGCGACCCCTAACGGGAACAGCCAAAAGAAGATGATGATGATTGTAACTAGATATTCAGTATTCTCATGTTTTCTGTTATTATTTATTATTACACATTTCTATTCCTTTCATTGTGGCTGTCCTTTAGAGAATACTTTTAACATCTTAAGAGTACTCATGCTTATTTTAGTGACACTCTCCTGAAAGCCTTGCTGCATTGGTCAAACTCTACCATTTATAATAGTATTAATTTGACTCTGTATAACGGGGTACCCTTGTAAGAGCCTTCAAGTAGCTGACTATTTGCAGCTCAGTTACCTTATAGTTTGGGCAGGGGGCACAGAGCTGGTAAATCTGTGCCAGCCTTTCCCAAGTGTGTGTGTGTGTGTGTGTGTGTGTGTGTGTGTGTGTGTGTGTGTGTGTGTGTGTGTGTGTGTGTGTGTGTGTGTGTGATAGAGTGCAGCTCTGTGTAACTGACACACACACTTGGATATTTGATTTCCACACAAAGTGGCCAGTGTGGAGTCTTGTTTGGGGCCCAGAGAGAGGAAGAGAATTCAGCCCCAGGTCTGGAGGATGCTCCCTGTTTACTCTTAAGGGAAATTGTGCTTGGTGTAGAGCCCTGCATCTCAGCAGCCACAGTGGTGCAGCAGTTAGCACTGCTGCCTTACGGCAAGAGGTTCTCCAATTTGAATGTTGGCTGTGGTGCCTTCTGTCTGGAGTCTACATGTCCTACCTATGGTTGTGTGGGTTTCCTCCAGGTAATCCGGTTTCCTTCCACATCCCAAAGACATGCTGCAGGTGGATTGGACACTCTAAATTGGCCCTAGGTGTGATTGTGTGCATGTGTGTGCCTTCTGTGAAAAGGTTGGGCACCGGGCTGCCAACTCAATACTGTAAAACTCCACTGCCAATCATTCTGCAGACCATTGTTCTGCTGTGGCAACCCCTAACAGAAAAAGCCAAAAGGAGAAAAAGAAGTAGAGAGATGTATCTGAAAGTACTGTGTGCATCAATTTTTGCTCCTAGTGGATGTACTTCACTGGTGTCAGTGGTGATGATTAAGACTTCTTGATTACTGGCCTGGATTAAGGACTTTCACATATTGGTGGCAGTGGTGTGACATTAACTGAACTTCAGTAGCCTGGGGGCAGTTGTCACTGAAGGTGTGTTCAGTGTCAGCAGCCACAAGGTAAACATGCAGAGTTTCATTTTCAAAACAGTTTTGTTTATTTTTTTTTTAGTTTAGTTTAGTCAGGGAAAGCAAGCAATAATGTCAGCAGAGGATTACTGCAAGCTGACAAAGAACCAGTTGGCTAAGGTGCGCAAAGCCAAAGGACTGGTACATGTCAACCTGACTAAAGAGGAAATGATTTCAGCCTTAATCACATCTGCAGTATGGACCAGCAACCAGGAGGACAACCAGTCTGCTGATGGGGAGTTGCAGTCCTCAGAAACAGGGCAGTTCACCTTTTCCTCCAAGGAAATAAAAATCCATTTGGAGTTAAAGAGACTTGAACTGGAGGCCAAACGTTTAGAATCAGAATCAGCAAAGAGAATGCAGGGAGGCTGAGGAAAATGAAAGAAGGTGGCATTTGGAGGCCGAAGAAAAGGAGAAACAGATGGAATTAGAATCAGCAGACAGACTGCGGCATTTGGAAGTTAAAGAGAATGAGAGACTGGCATTTGGAGGCCTAAGAAAAGGAGAAACAGCACCAAAATGAGAGGGAAATGCTGCCTCTTTGTCAGGATCATGGAGGTAATGGGGAAGGGAATAACCAAACCCCAAAAGAAGTTTGTTTGTGTCTTTTGGCTTTTTCCGGGTTAGAGGTCGCCACAGCGGAACTCCGGTCCGCTAATGATTGGCAGTAGAGTTTTACGTGCTGGCTTCCCAGGCCTAACACACAACCTTCAACGAAGGAACGGCCGTTCATGCATGTCGCCACACAGAAGACGCTCTGAGAATTGAATGGGCAACATCTAACTGTGAGGCAACAATGCTACCGCAGCACCACCACCGCAGTCTCAAACCCCAAAAGCAGTAAATGTCAGTAAATTTCTTCCCTCAGTTTACAGAGCCTGATAATTTTGATGGTTTTATTCACATATTGGAAAACGTATGTAAACAATATAATGTTGACCAAGGGCTCTGGGTACATTCCTGACCCCCTTACACCATAGTAAAATTGTAATTGCCATTTCTAAATTGTCTGATACTTATTGTTTAAACTATGATAAAGTAAAACAATGTTTATTGGAATGTTTTAAATTAACACCTGAAGCTTACAGAAAAAGTTTTGTGAGCATAGAAACAAGGCAGATGGAAAGTGTGTGTGATTATATTGCTGAGTTAAGCACTTATTTTCATAGGTGAGTGAGTGGGTGTCAGGTCACTACTTCTGAAAGTCTGGCAAACTGGCAGACCTTTTGCTGAGGGAACAATCCCTTAGCACTTTGCCTGAGGACATGAGAATCTGGTTGGCAGACCGGGAGTGTAACTCTGCAGATGAGCTGAGGAGAAAAGGGGATTTCTACTTAGCAAACAGGGCACCACTGCAAAAGAAGGGGATACCCAATGCTGCACATGGATATAAGGGAACCCATGGTGGGCAGCCTAAACCACCACCAGTAAAAGGGGAAGCCACTAGTTCAGGCACACAGCCAGGATCAAGGGTTAGATGTTTTAAAAGTAATCAGAGCGGCCATGTGGCATACAGATGTCCACTGAAGCAAGGTGGGGAACAAAAGGTGAGGGAGCCAGAAAGTGGAAGTAGCATGCCAGCGATAAGTTGTCTGGAGACAACAGGGATACCAAACTATTACTGGAGTTTGTATCCTATCTTAGTGGATGGAAGACAGATCACTGGTAAGAGTGACACAGCCTCTGACATAACCATTGTGAAGCCTGCAGTGGATAAAGAGGAGCAGTACTTGTTTGGGCAGTCCACTCCAGTCAGAGTTTTAGGAGGGCCCCCATCCCAAATACCTTTGGCCAGGGTTCACCTCGACTGGGAAGGTGGAAAAGGAAGCAAGCAGGTAGGTGTGTTTGAGGATATCTCTGCAAATGTCTTGATAGGAAATTATTCTGATAGTGCAGTATTTGTGTGCATGCAGTTACACACAATCAGGCTTGGACAGAGGCATGTGGATCTGGTAGCCTGGGGGAGACCCAGACACACCCCACACCTGAAGTTGAGGATGGTGATGTGGCTATTTTAGGGAGGGATCTACTCTCTAGCAGTAAGCCTGAAAGTGAGCCACATCTGCTGGTAGGTAATGATGTTACTGTAGGCAGGGTGACTGCAAGGACAGCAGTGAGTTGTAGTACCCAGGTTGGCAGTGAGGCACCGCTGTCAGAAGATACCAGGCTTCCTGTAGAAAGGCAGCTGGGAAGGGTCACAAAGGTACCCCAACTTCCACAGGGAAGAAGTATATCCTGGTGGTAGTAGATTATGCTACAAGATACCCTGTGGTGGTGGCTTTGTCCTCCATTGAGGCAGAGAAGGTGGCAAATGTTGGAGATTTTCAGCAGAATAGGTTTCCTGAGAGAAATACTGACTGACAGAGGTTGCAATTTCATGTCAGACCTGCTGGGTCATCTGTGGAAGTGCTGTGAGGTGAAGCACATAAAGCCCACCCTCAGACTAATGGTCTTGTGGAGAGGTTAAACTCTACAATAAAGACCATGTTATGGGCATTTGCAGACAGTAAGAGAAAGAGGAACAGATATTTGCCCCATCTGCTGTTTGCATACAGAGAGGCACCCCAGGAATCCAATATATTTTCACCCTTTGAGTTGCTGTATGGGCACAGGGTGAGGGGCCTTCAGATTTGATTAGTGATGAGTGGGACGGTGAATGTGAATCCTACAAGAAGTCCATTGTGGCATATGTCCTAAACCTCAGGACAAGGCTTAGGTATCTCATGGGCTTAGCCTAGGAGAAACTGGCTGGATCCCAACAGCAGAAAAAGGTCTGGTATGACAGGAATGCTCGAGCCCAACAGTATGCTGACATAATAAGCTGCAGGCAGCTTGGGAGGGATCTTTTGAAGTGGTAAGGAAGGTCAGTGATGTTAATTACATGGTAAACCTGCTAGGCAGGAGGCAGGGGCACAAACTGTACCATGTTAACATGATGAAGCCTTACCATAACAAGGAGGTCCTGGACAGACTGCAAAGGGCAGGGTTGACCATTAAGCCCAGTATGTGTGAGGTGGGTATGGGAGCGGTCTCCTACCTGGGACAAAGAGTGGGGAGGGGTAAGAACCTGCCAAAGTGGAAGTTATTCAGGCATGGCTTGCCCCATTACCAAAAAGCAGGTGAGGGCATTCTTGGGGACAGTGAGGTACTATAAAAAATCAAAAAAAGTCAAAAGTAACTTTATTGCCATTTAGATATACACAAGTGTAGGTTAAATGAGATTCTGTGCAATCAGCTCATCATGGGACAGGAAAAAAAGAAATCACATACATAGAAAGACATAATTTAAAACAACATATAATAACAGTACCACCATCTTATAAACCAACTCTACACTTAAGTATATAGCTACATATATTCCTAGAAACACACACTTGTTAAGATACTATCTAGCAGCAAAATTCAGATAATAGGATTGCACACGAACTATGTACAACATTATGGGTGAACTAGCACATATCAGTAGCAGCTGAAAAAAAATACTGCACCTGAGTTAGTAGCATAAATTATAATGGTTGGCTGGGCTTAATGAATAATAGATAAAATAATATTGCACAGTGAATGGGAAGTCCCAACTTCCTGAC